>NW_015378428.1:0-33096 GCF_001204775.2 Aspergillus nomiae NRRL 13137
AAAGAAGAGAGAGAGAGAGAGGAAATATCCACAGCCACTTGACGTCGACATCCACCACTGTTGGATGGGATTGGTAGGCGACGGCGAAAGAGACTGCGACCGCTGACATCTACACACGGACAGCCTTCGGACGCCTTTGTCACACTTTCCATTCCTTTGTACTAGCTCTGTTTCAACCCGCGATGCGCCTCTTCAATAAGTTTCACACTGTATGCGCCTTGGCGGTAGCCAGTATCTTGTTATCGGCCTGGTTCCTCGCTTCCCAGCAATACTACAGACGAGTGGTGCCGACCAATGGTGAAGACTCCAGTTTCAATGTCGCTACCTCCTTTGATCGGAGGTTAGTCGTATTCGGTGATTCGTGGAGCGACAACAATGCGGGCGAGCTTCAAGGATCTGTCTGGACGGAGTGGCTTTGTTCAAAGGTAGGCAAACCCAAAAACAAAGGCCGTCTCAGGACCCGAATTGACGATGAGCTCATTCACGGTTTAGTTTCAATGCCATCATGAGAATATGGCGCAGACAGCCAAGTCCCTAAGAGGAAACTATATTGGCTCGGTCGTAGACAATGACGAGTTACCAGATTCCTTACTCAACTTACACAAGTCACCGCTGGCCGACTTCAAGGCTCAGGTCAGTCAGTGGACCGCCGCCGAGGCACGTGCTGTGCAAGAAGACCTAGCGGGCGACAACGAAGCGATCAGCCACCGCCAAAACCGCACCATTATTGTCGCTTCCTTTGGTGTTTGGGATGTGTGGAACATGTTGGATAAGGACTACGACACTGCAACGCAATCCGTGGACCGCAGCATCGGTGTCATCATCGATCAGCTCAATGTGCTGTCTCAGAGTTTGGGCACGAATGAGCTCAAGGTCATTCTGACCTTGACACCAGATGTCACCTTCCTTCCAGCGTTCAGGCCCACAAGAAGCAATATCGGTCGACACAAAGAGGCGGTCCAAATTACGGAATATTGGAACCGCCGACTTCGTGAGGCTGCGGAAAAATGGGACCTAGGCACAATCTATCTGTTCGACACGAACGCTTTTCTAGCCGACCTGATCCGTGATTGGCAACTATTTGCTGCCGGCATTGAAGAACCCAATGGGCTGGGAAAGAACCAGGAACCGGGTGGGAGAATGTCGACGACGCATGCGTCGAAAATGAACACCAACTAGTGATGACATCAGAGGTGAAAAAATGTGACAACCCAGAGAAGTTCTTATTCTGGTAAGATCAAGACATGTTACCAATGGACCCCAGTGACTCGAGCCAGACTAACCGTATCTTCAGGAACGAGATGCATCTGGGTCCCTCGGCCCACCGACTCATGGGTACGGAAATATTTCACGGGATCGAAGAAATGTGGCTCAGATAAAGGCGGAATTCTAAGAAAGAAAGAAAGAAAGAAAGAAAATAAGAAGTAAAAGAATTTAGCATAAATAATGTTTTATTTTTCTCGTTTACACCACCACCACGGATGGGACACGCGCAATCTCGACGTAATTTGTTGTTTGGGGAGGTGTGTTTCTGTAGACAACAAGGCCACCGCTGGTTCCCGACACACAACAAACGCTTGCTGC
Source organism: Aspergillus nomiae NRRL 13137 (assembly GCF_001204775.2). Lineage (NCBI taxonomy): Eukaryota > Fungi > Ascomycota > Eurotiomycetes > Eurotiales > Aspergillaceae > Aspergillus > Aspergillus nomiae. Next base: position 1,585 of record NW_015378428.1, read on the forward strand.
AGAGGGAACACAGCCAGGATGACCTCAGCTGACGAGCTCACAAAGAAGCCCTTCTGTTCAGCTCGTTTGACCTTGGCTATGTCTCCCAGAAGCCTCGCTGTGCACCAATCATGAGCCTCTAGCTGTCTCATTTTGTTTCTTTTCTTTTCTTTTCTTTCTTTCTTTCTTTCTTTCTTTCTTTCTTTCTTTCTTTTTTTTTTAAAAAAAAAAAGACATTAGTCTGCCGAATCTTGACGATGAAAAATCTCGGACCCAGAAAACCAAGATCTTGCGAGGTGGTATGTCCCATTCAAAAATGGTGGAGTAAAGAGGGCACTGCAACGTGATTGTGGAGCGACGATCACGGAATGGGAGATCGACCCAATACCCTGGGCGGCCTGCAAGTTGTAACCTTCATGACATAAGGCTTCCCCAGCTGGCTGGAGGCAGCACCTTGACGCCGATCGTTTTCTTTGATCCAAGAGAGAAAAGAAGTTCTTTGTGAGAGGGACTGCGGCTTGTAAGAGTGTGATTTGTGTTTTTTTTGGTTCTTGTTCTTTGAAGTTCCCTTTTTTCCCATCTGGTTTTGATTCTTTATTTTAAATTATTTTCAATAATTTTTATTTTATTTTAATTTACTTTCTAATATTTTGTTTCTTAAATTCTGACATTTCTTTCATTTGCTTGTTTCTTTGTTCCGTTTTTTCAAGTAAAGGTTGCTTGCTACCCGACTACTACTAGTAGTCGGTCCCAGTTAACTGGGGGGTAGTTTAGGAGCTGACTGGGACTAGTGCCTACCTTAACTCAATCGGTCGTAGTCTAGCTAAGTCCCTGTACCTTTCCCCCAAGTAACCGTGACTTGGATGCTTCCATGGTTGGTTCACCTGATTCCATCTACATTAATCAGGCAAGTGTCATTTTTGAAAGTGGGCCAATCACGGAGGGTCCGACGAGGGAGTGTGGTGATTGGCCCGGAATCCCTGTTGGACACCGCATGCGGGCGTCGGGGGGCAGACAAAGGATGGCTGGAAAATCAAACATCGAAACAATACCTCCCCTGCTCAAAGCTACTAAGTAGCAGTAGCGACGAGAGTGGAGGCATTGATGGAGAGGGGGTGCATTTCTCAACCTGTCCTCTGCTCTGGACTGGTCCAAATCCAGCTGAGTCACCGGTTTTTCCATTGGGGAAAAGTACAGTACCTTTGAGCAACAGTTGGCTCGTTTCTCTCCTCTCCCTTTTCTTTTTGGTTTGGGGCCTCCCCGTAAACCCTCTTGATCCACTACTACTGAGTAACTAGTCCTTAGTATGTAGCACGGACGTTGTATCATTCCCTCGCCGTCCATTGTAGAGTACCATGGGAATGGATGTCTATGAGACCTGCACCTTGTTAGTGACATACTCCGAGTTTCATAACCAGGGATTCAAAGAACGACGACCTCCTAATCCATCCTACTGGGGTGGGACTATCGTTACAGTTCTATCTATGGAGGTTCCATTCATCTATGGCATTCTGCTATCCTGGTGGGGAGAGAAGGGGGGTCCCTTTAAGGGGATCCGAGGGTATTTGTGTCATCTTCTTAACAGAGAGACAAAGAAAAAAGGAAATCGGGAGAGAAAGAAAAAGCAAAGAAGGAAAAAGAAAACGAAAAAGAAAAAGCGTGGTTTGTGGTTTGGTACAGGAGCTACTATACCTTAAGGAGGGCGGCAAACCAAGCCGAGTGGTTCCAAAGATAGATTTATAACAAAGCACTTCAAAAAGCCAAATCCCTGGCTTTATCTTGTCCTCCTTCCCACCTGGTTGGTTCAAGTTTTTGTGTCCATACATTATTGTCAAAGGGGAAGAAAAAGGAAAAAAAGAAAAGAAAATACACTCCTCCTTGACCGAGGTGAGAGAAAAGAAAGCAAAAGTTCAAAAAAATAAAACACAAAATACAACAAAACAAAACAAAATAACAGAAAGGGAATCAAGATAGACAAGACACACACACACACACACACACACACAAAAAAGAGAGGGGGAAAAAAGAAAAGAAAAGGAAAGAGAACAAAATCAAAAGGAGATTAAAATTCCCCTGCACGAGGGATCCGCCTTCTATTATAACCTTATATCTTGTTTCTTTCTTTCGTTCTCGTTTCTTTTTCCTTCCCTGTCCCCGGGGCGTGTGTTTTCTATAACCACCATACCTACTCTTTCATCTAATGAGGCCCTCGTCTTTCACCCCCAGCACCACGTTCTCGATTCCCACCAGAGAGGTCCTTCGCTCCCTCCTTCTTTTAAATGTCTTTCGATCGAGTTCTCCCCAAACCCGCTGCTTTGCACTATGACTCCCCTCAAGTTACTCTTCCCAGGCCGACCAGTAACCTCCTCGAGCACAAGATCATGAATGATAACGTCTCTAAGGTGTCCATGCTGGACCGTCATTTGGAGGGGGTTCCGGTGGGGAGTTCATGTCGATATGCAGCCGATGGATTGCCTCAAGTCCATCTCTCTTCCTTGAACCGGGCCAAAATTGCTCTGAACAAGATAGCCTCCAATGCTCCCATCGAGCCGCCAAAGCCCGCGGCTCCTTTGCCAGCAAAGAGCATCCCGTTCCGAGAACGGTCCTCGGTATCAGAACGCTCCTCATCCTCAAGTCCTGTCAAGTCAGCTACTTCGAGGGAGTCTGTGACACAATTTTGTTTGTGCCAGCCGGACCCGAAAATCCCAAGACCTCGAAATGGTATGCTTGCATCCCTCTCTTCTTACGATATTCATCCCAAGACATGACTCCCAGAACTAATAGCATTACCCCAGCTTTCATCCTGTATCGTCAGCACTATCAAGCGGCGGTGGTCGCGCAGAATCCGGGTCTCGCTAACCCCGATATATCAAAGATTATCGGCGAGCAGTGGAGACGGCTTCCTCAAGAGACAAAGGATGAATGGAAAGCCTTAGCAGAGGTAAGTAAACTGAAAGATGGTCCTTATCACGGAGCTCTTCGTCATGCTAATCCCATTATAGGAAGAGAAGGCTCGGCATCAGCAGCAGTATCCTGAGTATCGGTATCAGCCTCGGCGTTATGGCAGGGACGGAAACCCCCGGGGTTCGAGTTCCGGCATCAGCCATAACCCTCCGGGCTCTACTGTTTGTAGTCGGTGTGGGGGGCGTGTGATGAATCCACCAGTATCACCTGAGGCCCCTTTCAATCCGAATGGCTCTTCCCATGGGAATGGAGCCTCATTACAGCACGACACGATCACAGGGCGCAGTTATCCGTGCCGGGCTAAAGACTCGGACCGACCCTCGAACCCTATCAAGATGGGGAGCAATGGCGACTCTCTCCCACCACGGCAACGCCAATGGGAAGAGACTGTGAATGGGACCCCAGACTCCAAGCGTCGCCGGATCAGCACACAGCTGCCAGGCAAAGCAAGTATTCACCGAGACAGAAGCCCAGATGGCTCATACCCAATATCATCATATACCACTCGCCCAGAGGCACCGGGCTCTCGTGGATCATTCCACATGTTGCAGCCTCCACGACCTTACCGGGGTGTTCAGGATTACCCCCAACCTGATCCCAGTCTAAAGCTCCCACCGTTACAGACAACTGCACCTGTCTCCAGCTCTGCGACTCCAGTGACTCAATATGGTCAGGAAGGCTCCAGTTTGGAGGCTACAGTGATGACTATCCCATTCCTTAACAAGATCAAGGTACTCGCTAAGATCTCTCCACCGCTCCTCCCCTCTTTCCGTGATGGAGCCTCACGAAGACGAGGGGCCGTGGTATCAGTTGACGGCCAAGACCCTGTCGCTGTGAAGTCAGTCATTGACTTTCTTAACAATACGATGGAGAAAGAAGGAAAATACCACACCCACATTTTTGAAGGACCCGATATCCGTCTGCGGGAAGGTTACTCTGAATCTGGCCAGATGGGTGATGCTACTGTTGATTATCTGAACACTATCTCAGCCTGGCACCGCATTTCCGATGAAATCGTGGGCTTCGTCAAACCCTCGTATGGGTCGTTGGAACCGAAATCTGTGGATGAAGACAGCTCAACACCAGGAGCGTCGCCCAAAGGCTCTATTTCTAAAGGAGCCGAAATACATATCAGTTCACCGGCACAGTCGAGTGAGAATGGATCTGTATCATATTCATCGTCTTCAGGATCAGCACCCTCTACTGTACCTGTGGCCCTGGTTCCTAGGTACCAGCTTACCACAGCCGACGCCTTCGCTTGCTCCGTGCCTATCGGAGACTCTTACGCGCCACTGGATCATTGGCAGTGGATGGCATCTCTCTGGCGGGCCTGTGTAGGCCCAGATATCACAGTATATGTTCGGGAATGCGAGAAAGACGAATTAGATCGATTTGGGGGGAACCCCGTCGAAGTTCGCTTGCATGACGCGCGAACTATAGTGGTACGGAGAGCAGCTGGTTCTCCAAGGGAACTAGAAGAGAAGACTTTAAAACGCGTGGGATTTGAAATTGAGGACTACCTCACCCAATGACTTTCTTACTGATCTTCTCTGTCTCTATCTTGGTCCCCCATTATATATTTCTTTTCTCCTTTTCTTTCTTTGCATCTGCGAAACAGGACGTGGTGAGGGTTTTTTTCGGTTACAGATTTCTCATACGGCAGTGGAGTATAGTGGAAGCCACACATCTGGGCGGCTTTCTAACAATGCTGTTAATTCGCTTTGATCTATGAAAATGGCGTACATATATGATCGGGGTTCACGGTTGGACAAATGTCTATTTTCTATTATCAATATTGTTTGTTAAACCAGCTGCTGTTACTAGGAGTGGACATGCCTTGACTATAAAATACTATAGCACTTTAATACTAATAGAATGAACTTTCACCTCCAGTACTCGTTCCACAACTTGGTCGTAGTACTTAGTACTGGTTAGTACTGAAGGCATCTCTGGCCGCAAGCTAATATAACCCTAAGTGGTAAGCCCAAGGCGGTCAAAGATCCGAGCCAATCAGAAGGTGTTGGACTCCGAGAACTGGAAGCCATCTTATCGCTCCCCTGCTTTCCACCACAGTACATGTTGCGACGCCATCCAGCCGTTTGGACTGTCTATCTTATGGAAAGAGTATAGAGGTGCATGCCTGTCCCTCGTACGAGACTAAATGGGCTTTTCACATAAAACGACCACGAAATTCTTTTGGGACATCCCTCAGAGGCCTATATCAGCACTAAGAGGCAGTGGATGTGAATACAGGATTGACTAGACACTGAAAGATGACCCTTTACATGTCATCTCTATGGTGATTGTTGGTCATGTAATGCTGCGATAACATTTTTATATCATATTGCCATGTCAATGACCAAGCTACGCGACGTATATCTTTCTTTGAGACTGACTCTGGTCATTCCAAAGTTTGGTATTGTTTGAACTCCTTACATTCCCCATTCCGGAAACCCATCATACTCTGGACTATGCGTTTGCCAGACGCTCAGATATCACAGACCCAAGAAATGTCTTGTGTATCAACACAGGATAACAATTTCTGGATCCACAGTCATCATCCTTCTGTCCCTGAGCCAACAGGCAGCACGGCTACATATATACCGGCTGTCATGACCCCAGAGTTAGAAAATGAAAACCTACCAATACCAACGGAGGAATTTTCATCAAGTGATACATACGGATCGGTTGAAAATCGCGATGGATACATTCCAGTGGGTATTCTAAAGAAGTACATCGCGCAAGATACCGATGCTTTATCGACACAATGTGATGACTTCCCCCAATCAGAAGTTTCTAACTTGGAAAAACACCACTGGATCTGGACCCATACATATCAGAAAGACCATCGCTGGAGTTATATTCGTGTGTATGTCTTGCCTGATGATGTAGGTCGCAAGATTATCCCACGCTCGAGTACGCCCTTGAGGCGTGCACTTAAGATCATCATGGCGAAGATTGACCGGTCGCCCGCAGCATGGTCTGGGTGCTCTTCTCTAGACAATATGACAAGTAGTAGCTCCCATAACTCGAACGAGGATGAGTCGCTGTGGTACATCTTCAATACTTTGGAAAACCCTGTTCCCAATCCGAACTCGATGAGAGACCAGTACACCAAGAAAGCCATGCAACAACTGCTTTCGGTAACACCCACAAGGGGTGAGGATGGCCTTGATGACTCCGACAACGGCGCAGACCTACCTAGACAATATTCTCGCGTTCCGTCCTTGCGAACGGCCCTATACCCCTATCAGCGCCGCTCGGCTGCCGCCATGATTCAGCGGGAGGCGCAGCCAGCACCCATGCTTGATCCTCGGCTTAAGCCTTATGTCACTCCTACAGGTCAGGAATACTACTACGACAAAGAGGAAGGTAATATCATTCAAGAAAAGAGAATGTATTCAGAGCCTCGTGGCGGTATGTTGTTCTGAGTAATTTATCTTCTGATCTGCTGACTTATAGAAGGTATTCTTGCTGAGACTATGGGCTGCGGGAAGACTCTTATATGCATAGCTGTCATATTGGCAACCCAAGGTCACTTTCCTCAAGTTCCTCTAGAGTATCAGGACGTGGAGCTCCCGGTTCGGCCACAAACTGGAAGTCTTCTCAATATGGCAGCCGCAACTGCAGGCCGACTATCCTTGCCTTGGAAGAGCCATTTCGATCTTCTGAGGCGTGCCGGTGCCTTTTTTGGTAGATGTATTGAAGTATGCAAGGAGCATCGCGGAGCATATACCATACCTCCACCACCAGCAAGATACGGAAGCCGGACTGGTGTGGCTTATCCGAGGCCACCTCCTCGGCAGATTCTTCTCTGTTCAGCTACTTTGGTAGTTGTACCACCTAACCTTGTAAACCACTGGAAAGATGAGATAGCCAAACATGCTGAAGGAGTCAACGTTCTCGTGATCCAGGACAGCGCAGATCCGGTACCACCACCAGACCAACTTTTGGACTTTGATATCGTTTTGTTTTCAAAAGTTCGCTTTGAAAAAGAAGCAGGTGCAGCAATCAACAATAGACGAAGTTCAGCCACTCCAGACTCATCACCGTTGACGAAACTCCATTGGCTTCGGATCATTGTTGATGAAGGTCATAATGTAGCTGGTCATGGCCATCGAACAAACATGGTTCATATTTTGGACCAGCTTCACGTCGAGCGTCGGTGGATAGTGTCTGGAACGCCGTCTAGTGGGTTATATGGAGTCGAGGTCAGCTTAGCTTCGCATGAGGCCAATGTCACTAGTGACTCTGACCTGACAGAGGCTACAACGGCTGTGCTTCATGGGAAAGAGAAGACCACTGTTATTGACAGTGAACTCAAAGATCTTGATGAAATTCGACGTATTGTTGTCGGGTTCTTAGATTTGAAACCATGGTCAAATTCTCAAGCCAATGACCCAGCTAACTGGACCAAATACATGAAACCTGTCGGAGAGGATGGAAAGCGCCGGAAGGCACAGTCGCTCCGTGCGACCTTACAAAGTCTTGTCGTGCGGCACCGCATGGAGGTTATCTATAGCGAGGTTCCTCTTCCAAGGTTGTACAACAGGGTCGTGCGTCTCGAGCCGACGTTCTATGACAAGTTAAATCTCAACTTGTTCATTTTCATCCTGGCTGTCAACGCGATCACTTCCGAACGCAAGGACCAGGATTATATGTTCCATCCACGTAACAGAAAACATCTGAGTCTGGTGATTAATAACCTGCGACAGGCTGGCTTTTGGTGGGCTGGTTCCGATGGTAACATCCAAGGAACGATCGATGTTGCCTTGAACTACATGGAAGCAAACAGAGAGAGAATGGCTCGAAATGACGTGGATATGCTCACAGAGGGCATTCAAATAGCTCAGAAGGCGATCGCCTGCCAGAGCTGGAACGCTTTCAAACAATTCCATGAATTGGGAGTGTTTATCCAAGATTTTCCTTCCCATGCTCGGGGCATGTGGGCACTCTCACCATCGCGATCCGATGTTGAGCCCCTGTTGTTGGGTATCTCACAAGCCCACAAAGCCCAGAATTTTGTTACCGCACGCCTCAATGAGATATATCCGGAAGAAGGTCTTTCTGGAGCGGGCATAAAGGCTAGGCTTGCGCTATCCAGCCGACAAGGACACCCGGATTCCGTGAAAACTAAGAAAACCACGCCTGATAAGCTGAGTAGTTGTACTGTCAAAACGTTACCGCCATCGTCTCCTCTTGCACAGACAAAATTGGTTGCAACAACATCTGCAAAACTGACATATTTGTTGGATCGAGTCTTAGAACTTCATACAGAAGAGAAGATCATCATATTCTACGATAACAATAACTCTGCGTTTTGGATCGCAGAAGGGCTTGAGCTGCTTGGTGTTGATTTCCGTATCTACGCGAGCACATTGAAGCCGAAAGTTCGAGCAGCTTACTTGGAACTATTTCGAGAGCAGGATGACGTCCGGGTTCTCCTAATGGATCTACATCAAGCATCTCACGGGTTACACATTGCGAATGCTTCGCGCGTATTCATTATCAACCCTATCTGGCAACCTAACGTGGAAAGCCAGGCGATAAAACGAGCACACCGCATTGGCCAGACTCGACCAGTTTTCGTAGAGACTCTCGTTCTCAAAGACACTCTGGAAGACAAGATGTTGGAGCGCAGAAAAACCATGTCAGAGAAGGAAATGCAGCAAGCGGAAAGAGACCTGCTCGATGATAGCACTATGAGCTCTATTATCCAGAACGAGCACTTCCTCCACATGGCAGATGACGAAGACCTCACCGGCCCAGCGTACTTGAAGCAACCGCCCGGTTTCTTCGACCGCCACGGACTCCCAATTCCCGAAGCGAACGAGTCCCCTTCCTCTGCCAAGAAAGCCCCCCGAAGCCGCAAGCGGGGATCCGGTCCTATTGACATGAACATGGATACCACGAGAGACTCAGATGTGGGGGTGCTTAAACGGAGGAGATCGGATGGCACTGGGTTGCACTCTGGTGGTACCTCTGAGACATTTCCGTCATTGATGAACTCCAGCGACGGCACTGACGAGAGTACCAATAACCATGTATCCATTTTCAACTGACTTCGTGGGGCGGTGCCTCTGAGAAATATATCGTATGATATACTATATCCAGCTTGACTTGTCTGGATGGATGCCGGACAGGAATGATTTGAATTAATGTACGGAGTACTGTTAGAGAAATGATGCTAAATTATGAAATCGTGCCCACATATACGCTCCCAAGTAAACAAATATGCAAAACCCACTAGACATGCAAATCTCTATCATGAAATTGGCTACTAATATCAATCCTAAAACATACCCCATAATAAACCCGCATGCCTCCAGAAATAGCTACACAACAGCGCTAACCAAATCCGGCAATCAAGCACATTAGAACTCACACCTGAAAACCAAGGCATCAACAAGAATCAGCATACCCAAACCAAAAACCACGCTAAGAAATGGTATCATGTATAAAGACCCACACTGCCTATAAATCCTCCCCCCCACCTTCTATCAATACCACATCAGAGTTGAAGTCACGGTTCCCTTCCCGGAACGGTTCCATTGGGGTCTGTCAATCTACACACAAACGCTTTCGTTCAGCGGACCTCCTCGCCGTCTCCTGGCCTGAAAGAAAGAGGAAAAGGGAGAGAGAGAAAGCGTCACCACAATGACGTCCCAAACCGCTGTAATCGGGATCTCAGGACCCTCATCTAGCGGTAAAACGACCCTAGCTCGACTGCTACAGAGAATATTCTCTAAAGCGAACGAGAGTCTTTTCACGTTCATTGTCCATGAGGATGACTTTTATCTCCCCGATGATCGGTATGTACACAACATACCCTGCATACCTGCGAGGAACTCTAGATTGAATTTTTCTTTTCTTTTCTTTTCATCTGTAGTTCGTTTCTCAAAATAAAATAAAAAGTTGAGACAGAATAAGAGAAAGCGGAGTTGTTAACACTAAGTCCCAGAATTCCATACACAACGACCGCATCCGGGAAAACAGTCCAAGACTGGGATACAATCGACGCAATCGATGTTAAATTCCTATCTTCGGCACTGTCTTACGTCCGTGACCATGGACATCTTCCGCCCCGTTTGAAGAGTATCCAGGATTTCAATGAGAAGTCAGACTCGGGTGTTGATGAGGGGACGATTCTTCAGTTGCAGAAGGAAGTGGGGGGTCGACTTCGTTCGCTTTTTCGGCAGCAACCAGGTTCCGGAAATGAAGGCACTGTAGCTCCGGTTCAGAGTACGATTGCTTTTCTGGAGGGGTTTCTATTGTACAGCCCTCCCGAATCTGAGGATAAAGACCATGTTCTTCGACCCGTGCATGAGAACATTGACGTGCATCTGTTTTTGCCAGCACCATATGATATGGTGAAGTCGCGGCGTGAGAGTCGGAGTGGGTATGTGACGAGTGGGCCTGCACCAGAGCCCACTTCATTACCACAAAGAAGCTCAGTATCCGATGAAGTGGACTTGGAGGGCGAAGATGATCGGCCGCCGCAAAACTTCTGGACGGACCCACCAGGCTATGTGGACGATATCGTGTGGCCGCGGTATGTGCAGGATCATGCATGGTTAATCCTGCCTGAAGGGGACTCACAGAAGAGTGGCAATTTGAGCACAAACTCTCAAGAGTTGATCAACAAAGTGGGACAAGGAGTGAACCTGAGAACAGATGCTGGTGTCATTGTAGCTCCTGGACGGGGCACCAAGCCTATGGTAGATATTCTAGAGTGGGCGGTTGAGGAGGTGTTGAAGTACTTGGAGACCACTCAACGGCGATAGTAACCGAGTTATCTTGGAAGAACCCAAATAGAAGAAAGATGAATCGTTTCATGCATATATGAATTACGATATATGTGATCCGTAGAGATACAAGTGTCCCATTTCATTTTCATCACTTCTGTCATTATCGATCTGGAGTGCAACCGATAACGACTCCCCGATTGACCGACCTGCTCATGCCATGCGATAAATGGGCCCTTTCCAACCTAGTAGATAATCGATTTGATCCCTCAAGGAAAACTTTTTACCTGACTCCACGCCTGGTGCGGGTGCGTTAGCTGTCTGTTCTTCCGCTCGTACTTTCTCTTCAACTTCCTTAACGTCTTCATCGAAATCAATAGCTTCCTGCTGATTCAAGATTCCTTCATTAATAGTGTTATTGTTATCGAATAGCGATGCGTGGTCAATGTTGTCAGGGGTTTGGTTGAAAACCCTCTCAGTAAAGTTGTTATACTTAGAGCTCGGCTCCCCGCAACCCGGAATCTGTCCGTCCACTCTCGACTTATCAAGCAAGCCAACATTTGCCTCAATAGCCGGTCCCCAGGGCCGACGGAAAGCTCTAGAATATGCATGGCTGAGGAGGAGGCATCCCAGCGTGCCACAGACTGTAAAAGCAACACCAAGAGCGAGAACAAACAAGGTTTTCCGAGACGCTATCCAGGTAAGCAGAGGGACATTGGCTGGCGTCCATATGGCTCTTAACGGCCTTGAAATAGCTTCTATTACCGAGCCCATATATTGAAATCTGACCATCCGTTCAGGATCTTCAGACTGATCACCACCATTCACAGCTTCTGAACTTCCTCCGCTGGTTTCATCTTCTCTTTCAAGAGCGGATATGGTACATCGGTAGCTTTGTTCGCCAGCGGATGCATTGGCATATAGCCTAGTAAACGTAGCGCGAAGTTGACTCTTAGCTCGTTCATCAGCATTAGTTGTTGACCCAGGATAGATTTGCGGCAGCCAGTTCCTTGCTGGGAAAGGCATGTTGACTAGCCAACTGATGCAGAACATTTCTAAGTCTCTTGGCGAGCATATGATTTGAAGGTGGGAGATACCGATTGAATGTGAACTACTACTGGGTATGTAGATCACCTGCAAGCTCGTATCCGGGGGTTGGAATCTGCATTGGAAAACCCCTTCTGGCCCTCCGTCTATGTCGAGAAAGAAGCAGCACTTCTCCGCCCAGAAGCAGCGTTCATGTAACCTCAGCGAGCACATTGCATGATATCTCACCGACAAAGCTGAATGTGTGTGCTTATTATCCTCTAAGGCAGGGCTTAATAAAGGATGTGCTTCAATTTCCTGGTCCACGACGAAATCCTTGACAATGCCATAATTTCTCTGGTCAAAAGATCGCATTGGTATCACAAGATCCCTCTTATTCACAAATTCAGCGAACAAGCAATCTTCCACCATTCTAAATCTGCGGAGATCTGTAGTGCGAAATTCAACACCGTACTTGTCAGGAATCAGGAAGAGAATGAACCCACTCTCCCCCGTCGTCAGCTTGGGCAGACCTGGTATGACTAGATCATACCAATCATTGGATATCTTCCCGAGCAGAGCGATCGAGACGGTGACGACGACCTTGTAAATTCCTGCGCGGACATTTTCCGGGTGCTGAACGAAGAGAATACTATCAACCATGTTAAAATCGGGCTCGTTCTCAGAAGATACACGGTGTACGGGTTCGTGGGTATCATTGGGATTATGTTCGTAATGCCCAACGGGATTTCGTTCACAATTATCAGAATCTGAGCCTGCTTCTTGCTCTGTTCCTAGCGGTGGAGCTGGCCTAGTTGTGGGGTTGTTGATCAAGTAAGCCTCAAGTTCTCTCACCGACTCTGTACCAGATATAGGAGGCATTGGTGGGCCGCTGGACGCGCTTTCCTGGCCAATGCTGGAAGAAATGAGGGTTGTAAGAACTGTATCTTGACCACCGATGTCCATGTCTTTGATTTCACAAGGGTTCTTAGTTGCCGAGGTGATTTCCAGCCTTTCCTCATCTCGTGGCAAACCTGTGTCAGCTATTATTGTCTTGTGAGGACTATCTGGGCTTTACATACCATGTGCATCGGCAAGGCATATTTCTGTGTTGGATGCCTGTTTCACTCCCACAGCCATCTCCGACAGTAAGGCTGGCTTGCTGTAAATCCCTTGATAAGAACATGGTTGCCGTTGGCTTGTTTTTCCCATCGTATCGTCTCTTTCAGGGTGTGCTGTTTTCTCTAGTACATCTGGACGATAGTCTGGCGTATCGGGATTGTGAATGTCACCATCATATGGAGTTTTCCGGTCTGGTTGGGCATCCTTCAAGTTTGAGTCAACATCTGCCAAGCAAGCATCTGTAGCAGTTCTTTTCCCTAGGTTCAACATTCTGCTCTGGTCATCGCGTTTTGCAAAGTTAGGACGTAAGCCAGGGGAATGTCCACCAGGCAATAAAGACCTCTCCGTGGAGCTGTCAACTTCATGGTCTGGGTCCAGTACACGAGTTGTAGAGCTCGTTTCGCCATCAACTTTAACAAAGGAATGGTCGTTGATGGCTTCTGGAATTTCAGAAAAGCCCACGCAGTCCATACGGCCTTCCTCGCCATCAGAATAGATTGGCTCAAAAAATTCGAACAGAGGACTTTGAGGGGGAACCTCGCTGGGCTGACTAGTCTGACCCCATTTCTTGGATAGAAATTGAATTGAGGCTTTGCACAAAAGGACAGTAGGCGACCTGGTGTCTAATATTTGTGTCCGCGTGTTTGGGGTGCCTTGTACCTGTAGATTGGCAATTACTATCATACGATCTATATATGAAGTTCTATATGACGACAACATACCTCGAGCGAAATCCTAAGTTCTGCCCGCCCATTGACCTCACCGTCCCACGTGCCTCTGATTTCCAGATTGCGGACCTGGGGTGAGCCCTGGGGTTCTGGGTCTAGCTCGGGAGACGACATGGTTTGTGTCCAACGCGCGACGGAAGGAGGGCCACTTAAAAGGACGAGTACATCCGAGACGCAGTTGGGATTCAATTATGATAAGGAGAGACAATGAGAGGGAAAATGAGAGTGTGGAAGTAAAGTGGGGTGAGGGAGAGCGAAAGTGAGTAAGTGAATGAACGAAAAGATCACCTGGCAACCATGCCCGGTTGCCTAGACAGGAACGCGCTCTCCTTGACCGATAGACCAGGTCAGTTTACAACAACTTTGAGTCTTTTTCTTTCTTTCTTTCTTTCTTTCTTTCTTTCTTTTTTTAGATTAATAATAGTATGGATTCCAGAATCCTATCAAGCAACGCAGGTCGTAAGCTTCACCGCGCTCACCTCACCTCACATCCTGATAGCGTTCAAGCAAATATGTACAGAGGAAGTCAAAAACATCTCCTTATCCTGAAATCAAAGCCAAAAGGCAGCAAAGATCGTAATACAAACCATCAGAAGAATGCCCCGCTAATACGGTTTCCCTTTTTTATGTCCCCAAGCGCCTTGTATCTCCCGGAAGCCACCCATTCTGTTCCCATAAAAAAGACAAAACACCAGTCCGACAGTCTATCCGGAAAGAAAATCCAAGGTACTCGAATCCAAACGTCCCACGCGGCGTATCATCATTCCCAAACAAGCAAACGTAGAAAATAAACGCGATAACATGAAGACCATAATCCTACCAATACCGTGATGACAAGCACGAAGCCTGTGCCCATTTAGCGGGGTGTTCCATTAGACGAGCCGGGGTGTTCGAAAGCTGCCTGGCCAGGCGCAGAGCCATATCGATCTGCCTCATTCGTACCAAGCGGCTGTGAGGGGAGGATGGGGGTTGCTGCTTGAGAAGTTTGGTCAAAATACCCTCGTGCTGTTGCGCCGTTGGCCCCTTGTGCAAAGTTGCGACTCCGTTGCAAAGGGGGAAGAATTGTAGAGCTCGCCTGGTACTGTGGCCGTGCATACCCTTGCTGCATCATCGCACCCGTTGAATCCCCCGTCTACTCAAGGATGTTGGTAGTTAGCTTCTCGTCAAAGGATTCAGTGGCTTATGGTGCCCATACAGGTGTGCCCGGTGGGTTTACCATGCCCAGCGACTGCATTGTCGCCTGCTGACTTGACCGATTGTGGGCCCCTGGGTCTTGCATTTGAGGAACCTGAGCCGAGGGCGGAATACCGTACGACATCTATGCGAAGTGTGAGTAATGAAATGACGCACTATGGGTGTTTGGCCCTTAATCGTCACCCCCGCCGTTATGGGATCTTGTCGACGGGGGTGACGTAGGTACCGGGCTAGGCGAGGTCTAACGAACCGCGTAATCTGGAACACCCGTGTGTCCTGTAGGATACCCTTGCATGATAGGAGTTGGATAGGCCCCTGGTTGATTTGCATACATAGCCGCGGTTTGCGGATAAGCTTCCATTTGGCGCATCCGCCCATCGTCATACATGCCTCGGTTACCAAAGTCGATTGACGTGCGTTGCCGCTTGACCGGGCCAGCATAATAACCGTAGTCTCGACTCGCTGCAGCTGCAGCTGTTGGGTACCCTCCAAAGGTATTACCAGGCATCTGAATCGAAGAACGATCTGGAGAACGAGGAGGAACCGGCTGGGGATAATCCTCCGGCCGTGGGACTGATCGCTTTCTGATCCTCAAGTCAGTTCAAGAGCCCCGGCAGTATGGGAGACGGGCGTTTCTTGTATGGGCTGACACTCACATCAAGGTCCGCGGCTCTTTTCGGATCCTGAGTTTTACACCTTGATCTGCGAATGATCTGGATAGGAAAGTCGACTCTGCCATTCCAGGGAAACTCTTTGGGGGAGACACTGGGGCTCGTCAGCGCCAAGGGTTTTAGCAGAGCAACTTCTCGGTGCAACCTTACCAGTGAAGCGGTCTGAGATGATGGACTTCAGATGCGTAACAATATCCCTGCAGGCCAAGTCAGCATATACGGTACTTTGTTCAGTTTCTCCAAATGCGCCCCAGGTCTCACGCAATAGTCCCTGATGAAAGGTATGCAGTGTTCTTACTTTCGCATTTCAAAGAGCGTGAACTTTAGCCGAAAGTCTCCCTCAACTTTCACAGACAGGTCTCCAAAGACAAAGAAGCCCCCATCTGGACCAGTCAGTTCAGTCACATTAACGTCTACCACATCCACCAGGGTCAACGTACCTGTGTTGTCCACGTCCTTCAGCCGATGAAGTGACGAGACCAAAGTACCGGTCAAAGCCGTAGATGGCGGCACGGGGACTGGAACGTCATCTGAGGGGTCGAACAAGCTGCAGCACATAAAATAATAGGGACTTTGCAGATAGTGTCTACAAGCATCTGTTAGTGAGCGGATCCTTACGGGATCATCTCAACTCGAGCCACTTACTGCGCGAGATAAGTTCCTTCCTCTTTTACTCGGATCTGCACTATCGGTGGGGGATCGACTGGCTTGCGTTCTGTGTAGCCAACCTCTAGTCAATACCCGCCAGTTGCCGGACCTTGCGGGCTCACGTACCTTTCTCCTTCCCACCGGCCACGCGCGCCCGAGTGGGCTGCTGGCGGATGATTAATTCAAAGTCAGAACTGGGGGACAACATGGTCAGCGGGAAACCTTGGGGAACTGGGTAAGAGTTGAAGTTAGTAGGGACACAAGGGAAGCTCGAAAAAACACACCTCTGAGGATCGCGAGTAAGAGAAGCGTCGGGGAACGTTGACGCACTCATAAAGGCGAGATATCGAGCAAGACGAACCCAAAAGGAGAGAGAGCCAAAGGATCCAGATCGGGATACCCGTTCAGAAGATTGCAGGGAACCACGAATGAAAGAGTGGGATACTCAGGGGAAGACAAGTTGAAGGAAAGGGCAGAGAGAGAGATCCTGTGGTTTTACAGCAAGGCAAAAAAAGCCACGGGACTCTGGAACCTCAAGCCGGAAACTTGTGGTTCGACGAAGCACTAAAAGAAAGAATGATACACAGTGGGGGGGTAGAGGGGAATGGGGGAGGGAGATGGTGGTTAATGATGGACACCACGGTGATTAGCTAGTCGATAGAGCTTCGACTAGAACCTAAGAGGCCCGGGGTGGAGACCAGAGTGGGAGTCAATCGACGTTGCCGCCTGTTGCAGCAGCTGAGACGACAATTGCTCTTGCGAGATTGAGGAACTGGTTACGAAAACGGCGCAGAGGTTGAAAAAGATGATGGTGTCGTCAGAATGCAAGCGGCAAGAGCCAACCGAGCACGGTTCCAGACAAACCTTAACTCGGGCAGGTGGAGGGCAAACAACCAAACTTGAGAGCTCTCTCTCTCTCTCTCTCTCTTTATCTTCTCTCTTCTTCTCACTCCACTTTTTTGCTGCCTTCGCAATTCAAGAACACCTCTCTTTTTTATGCTTTGTTTTTTTTTTCCTTTCTTTTAATTTTCCTCTTCTGGTCCTCGAAGCGGATCAGATGATGAAATGCAACCTTCCCAAATCACCCTTCGAGGAAAAAATTGAAAATAAAATATCAGTCAAAAAACTGCTCTCCGACCGTGATGTTTTAGATCATCCAATAGATGTTGATCTAGACGTCGAGAGAAAAATTTAAGCAAGGAAGAAAATGAAAAAAAAGTACAAATATAGAAATGACTAAAAAAATAATAAAAAAAATAAAAAATTAAGGCGAGCAGCGAGTGGCGCGGGATTGAGCACCGCCTAATTGATAGACCGTAGCTGAACGATGGGTCAACAAAAGTCGCCTCTTGGGTCCTGACAGGCCACTGACGCACACACACAAATTATTAGAGGTAAAATAATGAGGGGACGAGGAAAAAAAGTTTTAGGGTAAAAATTTAATAGACTGGGATCAGAAGACAACCAGCTGAACCAGACAAATGAGAATGGTGGAGCTGTACCAAAGCAAAGAACAGCACCGGCCACCTTTCGGCCGTCAAGTTCCAGCGGTGTTGCTGCCAGTCAAAGGGTCGACCACGGTTGAGAAAGCGGGCTAAGGTGTGTATCAGTCTCGACGATCCGACAGGAACCGTAGCGACATAGAGATGATGCGCACATTTGCAAGTTCTTAAATGATAAGAACAGGGCAATCAAAGGCGAGCTTCAGTTCGGCCACCTGCGCAAGTCCAAAGTCTACCTCGCCTAGGGCGATTCGATCAACAACTGATTGGGCTAAGCATGAAGTCCGCCGCGTTTGCGGCAGCCCAACACTCGCTTCCCCGAGCAAACCCCAACCCACAGCCGCAACGGTTTGGCCTCGTGTGAGCGGAGATGGTGCCGGCTATGCAGGTGATCTGACCCGTATCTGGGCGCCACGCAGGGTCTCCGATTCAATTTTTGACGACAGGGCAGGATTCTTTAGTGGTCGGTGCACGCGCCTAAGCATTCCAGTCAGAGTCTGGTCTCCTTTTATTCTGCGTCTTTGAGATCGGCCCTGCACAGTACTTAAACTCTTGACTGCCCGTTCGCGTGTCGGGTATAAGACTTTCATCCGTAGATCGCTCTTTTGCTTGGGCACCTTTTCCCCCTCTTAGTGTTTAGCCTTCAAATACGAACGTCACGTTCCCCTGACGACTAAAATTAGCGTCAATTATTCCAAATAACAATTAAATATCATATCAATGCAAGACAATAACCGGATAGCAACCAACCTAGGTCTTATGTCATCCACGTTTTGATCCGTGTTTCAAGCAGAGCGATCCGAGGGAGGAGCGACGGTCAAAAGAGAGTATTCCAGGGCACCTTAGGCCCACTCAATGTCCGTTGGTTTGACTTTTAAAGGATCATTAATAAACCAGATTCTGTCACGAAGCATTTCTTTTTTTCTAATTCTCCTGTTTGCAAATACCTTCTTAGCGCAAGTTGCCGTGTATTGTTCGTCGATGAGAAAGCTCGGGGTGGCCCGAAAGCCCAGCAACTGTTCGACGTGATGGATAACGTGAGTTGTGTCACGAGATACCACAAGTGTGCTGTTTCTTCCCTTCCTCACAAGAAGACTACTATCAGTCCCGGAACCGATTCGCCTTTTCCTCTTATTCCCGTCAATACAGCTGTTTCCGCCGTTTTGTGCGATGAATAAGATTCTCTTCGAAAGGCCTTTCCCTCAACACCGGACTCCCTAATGTCGAAAGGGCTTTTCTTTTCTTCGAGAAAACTTAGGAAATGAACAGAAGAAAATGACCGTCGATAACCACGGTGCTCCGAAAGATGATGGTTAGCATACAACGCGGCTCGCAACAATTCCAGGACGAGGCTGTGGGAGTGGGCCTCTTTTCAACGTGCGGTTGTGGAGGAAAATTGGGCTCGAATTTCAGCTCTATTAGCTGTTGCATATTTAATGATCTAGTTTGGTGGATGCATCACATTCCCTGTGTCCTGACATGCAGGTCGCAGAGTCCGCGGGTCACCCCACACATCCAGACCGTTGCGCTGTGAGGATGATTGGACGTCCGTGGATAAAGTACCTAAATTTGCCAGTCCATCAGAGACCGGGTTATTCGTTTGATGCAGCATAAAGGCGCCTAGCCCTGCACGATCTGCCTTTGCTGATGGGATCCTCAAGGACAATTGGTTTTCCTCGCTGGTCTAGGCGAAACTCAGCAACGAAAAGCTAGCCTTACTTAAAGTAACGTTGACCGTCTTGATGGACTACGCTGCCTCCCATGCATGATGTGAAGATCCCTGATCTGCACTCGTGTAAAGCCGCGGCTGAGGATTACGCTTTCTTTTTTCTTATCGCGGGTTTGGTCTTCCTTCCAGTGCTGTGCTGCGTTTCTGACGCATACTGATGGTAGAACTTAATAGGTGGCATCTGCATCTAGCCGCATCAGCTGCAAAGCTACTAGCATTAGAAGCCCGCCAATCCCTTTCTTCTTCTTCTTCTTCTTCTTCTTCTTTTTTTTCTTCCCCTTCAAACAAGCAAACATCGGGCGACGGTCTCAGGAAGCACCACTATCATTATTCTTTTTTTCAATGGAGCCCTTGGCCATATCGATAATGCGGCAGGGTGCCATTGCGCAGAAATTCAGGAGCATCAGCAGGAAAGCTATTACCTTAGTAAGATCAGCAGGAAGGTGAGCGGCGAGAGGCCAGCTATTAGCGATAGCCACGCAAGGGTCTCAAGGGCCAGGACTAGGATTCGTAAGGGCCGAAAGATGAACGACTCACGACCGCGAAGCCTTCTATCGTACAGATCAATACCTGCATTCGGGCAGAGGTTTCAATTCTCATCCTTCTGAAGACACCAGAAAAAAGAAATGAGGGGTTTCTGAGTGGCCGGTGTTGGCTAGAATATTGAGTCATTGGCGCAGGTGCTAGTGACTAAACCTATGTGAAAAGGGAAAAGATTGTGATACCAAAAAATAAATTATTAAAGGCAAGCAACATGGATCAATCACGATTTTCATGCTTATTTGCTGGGTTCGATCAA
This sequence comes from Aspergillus nomiae NRRL 13137, assembly GCF_001204775.2. Taxonomy (NCBI): domain Eukaryota; kingdom Fungi; phylum Ascomycota; class Eurotiomycetes; order Eurotiales; family Aspergillaceae; genus Aspergillus; species Aspergillus nomiae. The sequence continues at coordinate 21,692 of NW_015378428.1, forward strand.
CGCCATCCCGGAGGCCTGTCAGCAAGTCTCCGGACGTTACCATGATTGCAACAAGTTAAAGAAATTCTCCTGCATCGTCGTATATAATTAATGCCACGTTTCGGTGGCTAACAAAGTTGGAGTCACTCAGTCCAGGAGAGGATGCGTGGTTCTTTGCTGATCGACGGGATGTCGAAAGTACTTGTCAATCGTACACAGCACCGGGAACCCACTTTGCTTAGGGTCTGCCAAAACGAAGCGAGTTGTGGAGTGGTCGAGAGGAACATAGGTTTTCTTACTGCCACGGCCTTCAATGCTCAAATCAGAGAAGGGAGTTGTTTTTCCATGGAAGAAGGGTATAAGAGAATGAAGAGGAAGAAAAGAAACCACAAGTACGTATTGAGGTGAGGAGTAGAGGGAGAAAAAAAAGTTTTTTCTTCTTTTTCTGTGTTTATTGTCTTTATATTGGACCACCTCTTTTTGTCTTCGTACATGGCTTGGTGGGGGTCAACAAGATGCACGATGAAGTGTTCGCGGGTCTTAGCGGTTGCCCTTTGTGTTCAACTTTGAAACGATTTCCTTCAGAGCGACTGACAGCAGCGGTCCGTCGGGCATCCCCATCACGAACCAGACTTTCACAGGCGCTTATTCTACGCTACAGATATGCTTATCCCGGACCTGGGGATGGGTTCCGTGTCTGGGAATTCCAGTTCCATGGGTATTCAAGTTTCGGGCTATATTCTGAGTTTAGGGGGGTCTTGGACTCCATGCCGATCCTGCTGACAGCTCCCTAACAACTCCTCAAAGGATTGGACCCAACGGACGCCAATGAAGAAATCACATCCTTCGTCACAGCAGCAGAACCAAGTCCTGGGTATTCTCTTACACATGAAAAGGAGCCAGAAAGTCCTTGGCTTCCAACAACGTTGAAGAGCTGAGCATCAACTGTATTTTCTGTGTTACAACCTCGGCTTCTGGAAGTTGTGTGTGTGCGAGATTGAATGGGGATGGATCCACATCGAGCGAAACTTCTGAGGGGACAAAAAAAAAAAAAACAGGAAGAAAGAATGAAAATGAAAAATAAAGCCTCCGTTATTTGACGCCTTCCATCAGAAAGTCAAAAAAGAAAGAAAAAGCAAAAAAAAGAAAGAAAGCCAATGATTACATGGAACGCAAAGGATGAATCGTCTCTTTGACAGATCATATTCAGTACGCGGCGATCGATTTTTGTGCCACTTTTGCAGATGCCCAACAATAATCGTCTTCTTTGGTCCTTTATCCTTTCCCTTTTCTCTCTCTTTTTCAAAAAGAATCGAAGAGGGAAAAAAGAACAAAAAAGACAAAACTATAATACTACTTTCTTTTGATCTAGCCCTCCTAGCGATCTTCGGGTCTGCTTACAACTCTTCTTCCACACGCTGCGCGTATAAACTCATCTGAATGTTCGATAATACTTACTGCAAGAATTCTTCCGAGACCTGATTTCATTTAATCTGCTACCTTGACCGCTAGATGCTCCAAAACCGCCGAGAAAAAAACGAAGCATCCAAAATTCCAAATCTCGAATGCACCCAAACAGGCAAAGCACATACCTCGCGTGCATAAGACCAAAAACGGAGTCCCCCAAGTAGAAGGATTCATACTTACTATTCCCATATGCACAGGGAACTTCGCCACAGAGGATGTACATACATATACAGTATACAATATGTGCGGATACCTACTGTGCATTCCAAGAGCGCCACATCTGATCTCGATTCCTTACTATTCTCATCCATTGCTTTATCATGGCTCCACTAATCACATTCGACTCTGTACCTGCATACATCCCACACCTAGAGACTATCTCTGGACGTACATAGTCGGTCAATACACTGGCCCCCGAAACTGACCAATCCTTCCCTCCATTCGTCCCCCCACCCCCCATACAGTATCTACCTGTACTACTGCATGCATCGCGATCTCAGACACCATCTCATTTCCAGGTTTTCGTATCTGCAACTAGTCGATCTCGTTCGTTCCAGCCTTTCCCCCATGTAATAGAGAATGCAACCTAACTGATAACGTAATCCAGCATGGATGTGATCCTCCACACCTCATCCACTAGTATGCTGTCTCGTCCGTAGTAGTAATCCCGACTGTGACGATGAGATGCATCACTAGGGAAATTGATACATCCACAACCACTTAGCACCCACTCATCGAACCAGGAAGACACCGTCAGCAGACGCTGATTGCAGTTCATGAAGACGCAAGGACATCCGCACACCATCGACTAAATATGTAATACTTTCGGTGAAATGGGAAAAAGCAAAACGAAGGGAGGTGCTGACTCCTCTGCATCACCATTACATTTCTTTTTTTGGTCTTAACTCACGTGCTCAACTGAAACCTAAATGTGTCAGCAAAACCATGTCTGGGGTTCGGATTCTGTTTATCGCGCATCTGTAAACATGACCTATGGCTGAGTCGATGAGGTGTCTCAAGGTTTCAAAAGTATCATGTTGCTACGTAAGTGCAAGGGTTATGAGACATTGGGCAGTAAAAAAGAAAAAAATATAATGATGAACGCAGCTCTTCCATATGCTCTTTTCCCCTATACTATGCTCGCAAAGTGGATATTTGTCATGCTTAATACAATGGTGTGCAATCGGGGACGTGTATGCACCGACATCACAATTCAGTCCTGGATTACATTAGGTGAAAAGGAGAATTGAAAAGGGAGAGAAAGAAGAGAGCAAGTCCTCTAGACCAAGACCGTAAGGTGAAAAAGAAGAAGAAAAAAAACAACCATTTTCACTCATGACAAGAACGGAGACAACGGAAGCAGACAATCGCTGAGGGAACCCACAGGTCGGAGAATCAGAGCGCAATTCGTGATAACAGTGCATCGAATGATAGCCAGAACTCCAAATTCCTTGCCCACTCCTTGCTTTGTAAAAACAGCGCAAACAGAAAGATAAAAGTGCCAAGTCATGAAAATTATCCCTTCGAGGGATAGAAATTGAAAACAAAAATGTCCCCTGCAAAGCCGCAAGATAACGCCTCGTTTAAATGCTTCGCCGTTGAAGGCATTCTTCCAGGTTTCTTCAGGAATCATGCCTCCATGATCGCATCACCATCTTTATCCACCCCGTTAGGCCCATCTGTATGCTCATCCACCACCGCATTATGGTTTGTAGTACCATGCTCTTCTGCCGGAATGACGAACTCGAACTTTTCTACCACCGCCTTTCGGTTCATGGATCTGGTAAGTTTGGCTGTACTCTCAGCACTTACATCTTTGGTAGGCGTCACTTGTTCTGTAACATGAAGCTCTGTGTCCACGGTTTCCACCCGGTTGATACCATTCAGCTGACTCGGCCCGTCCTGATCTGTAGCTTGGGCATCTGTCTCCGATAATCCATCAGGCTGAGCTGGGTCTTGTTCCCTACCCTTGGTAACCTCATGATCAGGCAGCTGGTCGTCATTCTCGACACCGTTAATCTCAGTACCAGTCGATTCAACTGCAGGAGAGTCTAGTATCCTTGCACTTCGACCGCGCCGGACGCTAGATGCATTTGCAGTAGGGGTCATAGAGACTAGTGCAGATGATCTTCTAGGTGTGTTACGACCACTAGTGCGAGCAGTTGATGGAGTGACAGCTACCTTGTTGTAAGTGGTCTTGCTGCCAAAGGGCCGACCTGGGCGTCGTTTGACAACAGGCGCCTGCACAGGAGGGTAAACCTCAAATCGCCAGGCTGGTATATCTTGGACTGGGTTTGACTCTGTGAGGTTAGAGTCCGCGGCTGGTTCTGTGCGATGTAGGCCGGTACCATTAGTCAAAAGTTCAGTCGAAGGAGGCCCGGCAGGTTCAGCGGAAAGTCCCCCGGACACAGCTTGTGCAACACCATTTATGGCCGGTTGAGGGTTATCGTCTCCATTGACTTTGCCCGAATTTTCTGAAAGTTGTTGCTCTTCCTCGTTTCCAGAATCCTTTATGTCCTCGACCTCTTCTTCTTCCAGGCCTTCCCGTGGGGCAACTGCATGTATCGGAGCCCTATCGAACTGTGACTGGTTGCTTCGACCCATTATGTAGGGCGTCCACACAAGAGCATCGGGATTGAGCTGAACATAGCCTTTACTTTCCCAGCTCTGTATGCATTCTTCGAAGTATTTGTAGTCAAGTCGTAATGCATAAGTTTTCGTTACTGGATCTCTGACAAGTGCGCGCAAAGCTTCAAGGCCTGAAACAATGTCGTCTGCTGTCATGCCTGTCCGCTCTGAAAGCTCCACGATACTAAGTGGCGCCTTCTGTTTATGAAGCTGGTATGACAGAATAAGCCTCCAGTAGTTCCGATAAGATACTAACCCCATATCCGAAAGCGGCTTCTCGGGCGACCCGGTTTTCCCTTCGATGCGCGTGAGTAGGTATGAGAAGTCAATGAGAAGGTTACCATAGCCTTTTCGCTGATGAATGGGTAGAGTAAGGATACAGGAAACGTTATTCGCGGAGCTGGGCCGTTTTTCTTTGCTAAAATAGCCAACAAAATGGCAGCCCAAGTCGTCAAATTCGGTCATGATGTAGAAGAGAAACGGCTCAACGTCGTAGTATAGAGTCTTTGACCCGAGAAACAGTTTTGCGAGCAGGCAGAGATTCTGACAGTATACCGGGTTCTTTCTTCCGTCAACTTCGAAGATCGAAATCGAACCGTCACGGTAGATTTCATCTCCGGGCGGATGCTTTGCCGGACACTTAAGCTTGTGGCGCCACGCGACATAGTCCGAGTTCATGTACTTTAAGCAAAACTCACAGATGTAAAGAACACGGTTGCGGCTGTATTCTTCTGGATAAGGCGCTGCGTACCAGGTCTCAATCTCATAGCCACCAAAGTTGATGTACTTGATCCTGGACGGTGGTCCTGAGACCTTCTGTGCCGCATGCTGTACAGGCTCTCCGCCGCTCTCGGCTTCCATGACACGCCTTTGCCATTCTTCTTCAGCCTTTTGTCTCGCTACCTCGAACCTCTCACGGTCAGGCTGCATCGGGAGAGTCTTGGTGGTGTCTGCGTCTGCTTCTGACAGAATGCCACCGTACGGTTTTGATTTAGATTCGTCCATCTCGCGATCGTTGAAAGAATAGAAAGGGGACATGTATGACACGGGTATAATAGGAGCAAAATGTGCTGGGGGTCCATGTGCCACCGGGGGTGGCTTAGGGGTTCTTCGACCCCTGTGCTGTGACCGACTGCGAGAACTCAGGATTTTAGACAGCTTGGTCTCGTTGAGTCGAAAAGCTAACACAAGCCTTCCGAACTGCCTCAATACCACGCGGCAATCTTCCTTTTCCCCTCCCCGCACACGGCGAGAGCGAGTTCGTACTGGAGACAGGGCGTCTGAGGCTTCGCCCAAATGGTCTCCCGACTCAGCCCGCTCGGACCGTAAGGATGTCTGTCTCTGCCGTTTTCGAAGCACAGGTGTATGCTCCTGTACATCTGCTGACAAGGTTTTCCTTTTTCGTAGCGATCGCGAGCTGTTCAATAAGTTATCATCATCAATATCTACAGTATTGAAAATCGAGTGAAAGCCAGAGCCCTCTTCGCCGGTATGTGCTGGCAAGAGCTCTTTTCGCATGTTCTTCGGGCCGAGCCTTCGATGGGAACCATTTCCATCAGAGTTTGGCTCCAGCTTTTCCCGAACGCATGTAGGACATCTCCAAGTGTTGGCATCTAGACTGGGTCAGTCCCAATGTCTATCAAACCCATTAAAACCAAACACTCGACATACCTTCGACATCACTTAATGCACTTTGTTCGCGGGCACATTGCCGGTGAGCTGTTGGGTCGCCGAGTCAGTAACGATCGCCGAAAGTTTTGGGGGTGGCTAACGCCATGGTTTTACGGGGCCGCAACTCCACGTACAGTGATCGCCACAAACTGTGCATGTCAAATACTCCTCAAAGTCTTCACTCGGATCATGGTCTTCATCTTGTCCACAAAATCTATGAATTTTGTTAGCATATCAATCTGACAAATAATATCATGCACGGGATAGGGAGGAAGCGGAAATAATTAAATAGAGGGTAACTCACATGCAGTTACCGCGCACCGTGTTGTTATCCACTTCCGCATCATCATGATCATTACTCTCACCATCCCACTCTTCATCGTCATCCTCCTCCTCATCAGATTCCTGGCTACTTGAACTAGAGCCGGACGCATCTTGGTCGCTGTCACTTTGGTTCTCGAAAGCTGCATCACCCTCGGCGTCGGCGGCATCCTCGTTATCCAAAGAAGGTTTCCCTTTCGGTAACTTCACAGCTCCCACCGGTTCAGTCTCATCATTTTCGCCGTTGAAGTCCAAATCAGAATCCGGCTCCCCGTCCGCATCTTTATCATCCTCGCGGCTAGCACTGTTGCTTTCTTCTGCAATCTCTCCCGAGTATGCCCTATGTACAGCATCCTGGAGTTGTTGATCCATCTGATATAAATCCGTCTCCTCCTCTCCCTCCGCATCCTGGTCGCTGTCAACCAGATCCGGGGGAGGCCTCATTTCGGTGTCATCGTCAGCCGGCGGCGCAGTTGCCGCCATGGTGTATGTCACTGTGGTCGCCAGTTTGAGCAGCTCCTGCTTGTCTCCAGTAAGAGGGTTCGTGAATAAAGATAGCCTGGAGGTTGAGGCTATTCATTCGCCGCAGGAGTAGACAATCATCTGGCGCTGCACGTAATAGGCATCGGGAACAGAAACGAACGACCTTGGATACAGATGATCCAAATAAAAAGCGAGCTTAAGAGTATCTATATGGTAGCGCAAGCGATAACCCCTGAACACAGCGCAGCCGAAGCGACAGTCAGTTAAGGAGCTGAACGGACGACTCCGATAAGGACAGACAGCGCGTAGAAGGACGCAATGGGAACCATACCGCACAGACCAGCAGGTCAGAGACGTCAAGTAGAGCAGAGCCAAACGCGTAGATCAGCAGCGGATACACCGTCCGAGGGCCTATCCAGCATCCAGAGCACTCAGCTGCGGCCGCTCGCCCCTTCTCCAGCCCGTGAGGTTGATGGCCGCGGCTGACTCAGCCGGCTGGACCCCCCGGTCCCACGCTAATCCGCTTTAGGCCAACCTCCAGACCTCGACGTCGGCGGATTCCCGCGGCCACAAGAAACGACGACTTCCCCTCCGCTTTTGTTGGCGTGTCAATCCGCATTCCTCTCTTAGCTCTCGCCTTGTTTGTTATCTCAATCGCACAGAATGGGTGTTCCTTTTGAGGCTCTGATCCCCTATGGGATCATCGTCGGCGTACGTCAAGCGTTTTCTCCGACACTTCGATCGGCCTACTGATGATGCTATAACAGATGTTTGGCCTGACCGGCGCTGGTCTTACTGCTGTCAAGTGGCTCGGGAATGATGGAAAGAAGGCCCGCTGGAACCGGGATCTGTGGGACAGAGTAAGTATCCCCCAGTTTCATAGGATGTGATCGAACCCGGTCGGCTAACACCCGCTCAGCAAAGTATGTGACTTACCCAGCAATTGACAATTGAATGATATACGATTACCCTCCCCGTTCAGCGGACGAATAGACGGAATGCTAACGACTGATTAACTATCCGGTAGTGATGGAGAGAGATTTGAGAATCACAGGATCCTTGAGAGGCCAATCAGGCAACGCAGAAGCCCCGAAGGGATTCGAGCTTAGCAACCCATGGAAGGTATGATGCATGCCCGAGTCTCATTCAACGTGTCGGAGAGAGATCTAATAAATCGAACAGCTGGAAAAACGGATCTTCTAAGCCACTCCGACTTGTCACAACCTATGTCATTTATATTGCCTATTTGCTCGCCTGCCACTTTTCAATAAATACCATGCAATGATTAGAAGAAGCCTTCTTGTATCATATTACCAGGCCAGCAAAAAGCGGCAGGGTAGTCGCGAACCCCAAAATTCTAATTTGGACTATCTAGCTTCTATTTAATCTGAGATACTAAGCCCCGAACCCCCTCAATATCGTGTTCGAGGAAGTGCATATCAAACCACTTAGCCAGAGCGTTGACCCTATCCTCTTCTTTTTCGAAAGTCGCCAGCGTCTCTGTCTCCCCACGGAGTCTCTTCTTCACCTCTTTGCCGGCCAGGATATAGATGCCGATCGGCTCATTTCCTGTCTCGTCCAGGATGACCCGTGTGCACACCAAAGCCTGCACGAACCAACTAGTCGGCCGGTGACTAGTAGAGTAGTTCATAGTGGCAAAATCCTGCGGTAGAAACTCCACCTCGGAAAACGAGTACTGCGGTATCCAGTTGCTTTCCGGGTTGTGTCTGATCTGGTAAATCCAGAGCTTCTGACTTCTATCGGTGAATTCAATGGGCGTATCTTTGACTAGACGCATCTCAGCCGGCGCCATGCATACAGCGATGGCGCCATCTTCTTTGAGCGGCAGTGGACTTGTAGGACCAAAGTTGCCGAACCCGACGTCAACCTGTTCGATTCCCGCATCAGAGATGGCCGACATGTACTCAGTAGGGAAGTAGAAGTTACCATGTATCTTTGACCGTCGATAGTTACAATAAGAACCATATGTCCCCTGTATAGCTCATTTAGCGGTGTTCTTTCATGTCCCATGGCCCGCTTTCACTCACAAACTCATATACAGCTCACTACCGGGAGTCTGGTTCCCGCCGGCCACGGCGGTGCTCACCCGTCCACCAGTTGGATAAACCGAGTATCCCAGGGACCGTAGCACCATATAGAACAAGTTGGTATTTTCCATACAATACCCGTCCAGACGGCGCACGACCAATTTATCAAATATACACGCGGGGTGAACAGAAATGGATCGGTGCTGCGAGTAATGCAAGGCCGAGTTTCCCCACGGGATGGCGGCCAAATGCCGTCGTTGCAACTCAATCAAGGTCGCCAGGCGATCCTGCTCACTTGATTGCAGGACATGTTGCAGCCGACCTGTAGTGCTGTCTGGCGTGGGGTTGACCGAGTTGGCATATCCGATTCGCTCCAGGTAGAGTTCCAGTTGTTCGGCGTTGTACGTCTGGGGTGGGGAAGCCATGATGGGTATATATATGTGTAAAGTTCTATAAGATTTGAGGATACAGCGACTAAGGATAAGGGGGTTCGCGGGGATGCTTGTATGTACATACCCTAGTGCTCAGCAATTGATCAATTGTGCTACGTATTCTAATACTTTATTCTGGGGTTATCGGCAGTGCTAATAATTCCGTTGGAGGCGACGGCTTGGAACCACGGCACTGACCACTTTATTAATAGTTTTATTACCAAACTAATTCGGTTGGTTGGTTGGTAATACGAAGAGCTTTAGTCACACATTGGTCATCGAGATCTCGTGGGCCCTAGGAAGTGTCTATTATAACTAATTATGCTTAAATTGGGCTTCCAAGCATCTCTCACTACTGCACAGTATGCGAGTATGCGTTGATCAATCGGACGCGTGGCGGGGAAATTCCCGGTAGTTCATTCGAGAGTTCAGGTGCCTGGGCCGAAACCTTAGAATTTATCAATTTTTTTTTTGGAATCTATAAAATTCGATGATGTCAGTTTTCCCGATCCTCGGTCATTTTTGTATAAATCCATCAGTCACGAGATTCACCCACGACTGAAGCCTCGGATGATAGCGGAGCACAAAATGCTCTACTATGATTTTTATTGTTCAGAACCTGGGCTCTCCATTTTTACGATTGGACAAGCCCAGGGTGTGACGCAGGGATCAATAGACTAGAAAATCAGTAGATTGGAAGAAAACTCAGTACGTTCAAGGGTCCCATGCATGGATTGCGTAGGTGTTGATGTTGCAGTTTGTGTTTGCGGGCTATTTGCGAGTGATTGGAATACTGCAATGGTGGTGACTGTAGTATAATCAACACTTCAGAATGGACGTCCGAGCATTACTTAAGAGTAGATGGTACGAGAACCCAAAGACTCCTGTCAAGCGTAGGGAACTAGTCCGGCTAATGGGACAGCGGTAGTGAACTATGGGAGCAAAATCATAACAGCGATAGATTCCTTTTACACATAAATATTGAGGACATGTCCAGTCTATTATACTGATATGCACTTCATATCACCAGTTCAGGAAACAGCCAGGAATATAATCGTATGGACACACTCTCCATTACCTACTTAGACTATTTCAGTTGCCATTTTCTATTTAGATAGAACCACTTCTAGTCTAGCAAGTTGTACCCCGGACTTTTGTACATGATTGACATGGATCGGCAATACAAAACTAAAAACCGGTTTCCTCGCTCGAAGGACGCGGTTCCTTGTATGAATTAATATATCCACCAGCACACGGCCTATCTGTGTGATTCTTGATAGGCTTACCTGTAGGTATGTTCATTTCTGGCCTGCCTTTATAGCCCACCCAACCGAACGCTCTCAAGCAGCATCTTAACTCCATAATTTGCTCCGCTTGGGCCCTCCCTACTATCGAACATGTCTACCCTTCAGAATCAGAACTGCAAATCTGAAGACGTCAAGATAGATAATGGTCAGACAGTACCGGCAAAACAGGAAGCCTCAAACGGTACTTTTCCTATAAACCAAGTCTCTTTTCTATGTCCCTCCAAGATGCACAACTAACCCGTGATATTCATAGGTGATAAATCCATCAGTCTACAATGTGGGTCCGATGATTCTACCAAAAATGACAGTTGCACCAATCCCAATGCCACCGGACAAGCGAACGTCCATGATAATAGCGATGCGGATTGGGAGATAGTCAGCAGCGTGCAGGATGGCGAAAAGGATAACGACCGGTCGTTCCATGGGCATACAGGACATTTTAGCATTGATGTGGGTTGGGGTAAACGGAAACATCGGTTGTATTCGAGTGATTGGAGCTTTGGTCATTATCATCATGATCATCCTCATGGTCACCAATATCATGATGATAAACATGGCGAGGAAGATAGTAAAGGTCAGGTGAAATAATGCCCTATATCATGGGATGTTCTGCCTAAGGCATCGCGGCCACGCCTCTACCCCACAGTTATTTCGTACTCCATCTCCCCAACCCGAACCAGTGTAAACCCATTTCTGCATAATATATAGATAAATATGGTATAAATATGCTTATTAATCATGGTTTTTCATAACAATACCATTAATCCATTGACGTATAAGCGCCAATCTCGCCTTCCTATAAGCTCCGATCAACCGAAACCCTAGTAGCACCTATAACAGTATATATATCTCAACATCGAATGGACTCCATCCCCAGATTCCTCTCCAGGACACTCCCCCACCTGAGGACGACCGCTTCCCGAATCCCCTGTAGAGGAATCACCCCACTCACTATCCCAACTGTCAAACGTACCATGTCAACATCAATCGAACAAAAGCTGGACGTTCTGCGGAACTACTCTGCATGTGATGTATGACACAACCAGTACAACGATTCTGAAAAAAAAAAA
>NW_015378429.1:0-32966 GCF_001204775.2 Aspergillus nomiae NRRL 13137
TTTCTAGTTTGAGAGGATTGTATAGAAGTCTTTTATTATGTCTACCATGATCAGAGGTCCATGTACCAGCGTTTATGCTAGGGTCGGTGGTCGAGTTCATGGGTAAAAGTTGGCCGGGAAGGGATATAAGGGGATGAGTTGTGCAGCTGGTTGTTAAAATAACGTACAATCAAAACTCTCCCGCGCAACAGTAGCTTAAAAGGGCGGGTCTCTGGTCTAGGCTTCAGATAGAGTTGGCCCGGGTACTTGGTAATGATAAGCTCTAGGACCCCGAGCATCTGGCACATGGTTCTATTATCCTCGTTCCACCGGATTATCCTAGGCCCACGCGATGGGCGAAATTACTACCCCGTGTCAGTGTATACGTGCCTTACAACGAGCGGAATATAGGATGTATAAAATTTGTACATTTTCTCAAAGAAAGAATCCATTCTTAGAATCATTGGCCATTATGTATATCTCGAACTGCTAGCGCATACGCCCATATGCATCTTCCAGACCCAATCCACCGCATTTTGCATTTGTTGAATATCTATATATAGTGCCTGCATTTCTAAAATATACAACTACAACATAAATATCTATATAGAGTCGCAGTCACTCCTATCTATAAATTGGTAGGGGCGGCTATCAAGCTCTATATAGGACCCCGAGTCACGTAGAAGGACCGCATTATACATTAACTAGGATCACTACGCAAAGACGAGAAAACGCCTCACTCTGCTTTCATACAGCGCCAAAACTGCTGCGTCCCCATTAGGACAAAGGTCTAAGAACAGAGTGAAGATTTGTTGGACTGAAATTGTTGTCGAGGACAGTGATACCAGGTCTAAAGCATTTCATAACAAGCACAGGGCGAAAGAAACCCCTTGCTATCTAGGACTAATATAATGATCTGACCAAATAACAGGATGGGATGCTTTCAGGTCACCACTTTCCATTTAGCTTGTATTCTGTTGAATGATACTGCTTGTTTTCCTCATTCTCCTTTTTGGCCCCCTTGTGACGCCATAGTTTACAGTGTAGTTTATGGTTCTTAATGGATATAAACTATAATTAGTAAACAAGAAGACCCTATCTGATTCTGCCTAGGCAACTATATCACAACGGAGGGCGTGGGCACTGGGCCAACCCGCTGCAGCATCCAATTTTCGTGCTTGCAAAGGATTTCGTAAACTTTTGAGACTAGTTCCAAGAGCATATGAGACTTCAGTGCAAATTACAATAGAATTTAGGGCTATCAGGATCGAACGATCACCCAGGCATTCAAAGTTCAGAACTGAGTAGGCTTGCATCCAAAGTATTGAAGGGCAGATCACCTTTAGCCAGCGAGTGGCTGTGCGGGACGGAATGGCGGGCAGACAAACATCTGGTAACATTCCGCTTGAGTGGCAGTGGTGCATGTCTTCCCGTTGAAGGTCGTTCCCTCGGCACAGATGGGGTCGGTGGTGACCACGCACATGCCGTCCTCGAGCCTGGTTCCTGGGGGGCAGACTGGCGGCTTGGACGCGACACACTTCGACCCATCGAAAACAGTGCCATCAGAACAGACGGGAGGCTTGATAGAGACACAGGCGTGGCCGTTGAAACTTGTACCCTCCGGACATACTGGGGGTGATTCGTTCACACACTTGAAACCGTCAAATGTTGTGCCCGGGGGGCAATCAGGCTTCACATTGGAAACACACTTTTCACCGTTAAATGTGGTATCCTCAGGACACTTGGGTGGCTTTCCATCAATGCAATCGCGTCCGTTAAAGGTCATTCCCTCTGGGCATTTCGGGGGCTTGCCACCAGAACAGCCATGGCCATCATAAGCAGTGCCGTCAGGACAGATCGGAGGCTTGATATCGACGCAGTTGGTGCCGTCAAAGATAGCATCTGGCCCACACTGCGGTGGGTCGGACGCAACGCAGTTCGTTCCATCGAAAACGTAGTTGGGTGGGCAGCGAGGACGGTCCTGGTGCACGCACTCTTTTCCGTTGAAAATGAAGGATGGTGGGCACTTGGGGGGGACTGGAACAACGCAATGCCCTCCAGTAAAGGAGCCACCAGAACAGTCAGGAATATCAGGGAATCGACAGCTATCGCCAGTGAGAGTGGAACCAGGGGGGCATGTGGGGGGTACGTTGAGCACACATGAGTGGCCATTGAACGTCGTGCGTGGTGGACAAAGAGGCGGGTCGGACGACATGCAGTCCCGGCCTTTCAAGTTGGTTCCATCGGGACAGTAAGGTGGAGTTGGCGAGACACATCTTTGACCATCAAAGGTCGTCCCATCCGGACATTCAGGTGGATCCTTGCTGACACAGTTCCCGCTGACGAACGAGAAGCCAGACGAGCATCGCGGTGGCACTGAAAGGATACAGTCCTTGCCATTCCAGGTAGTCCTCGGGGGGCAGATGGGCTGGACGATTGGCGTGAAAAGACATTTTTCGCCATCGAAATGGCTTCCTGGAGGGCACTTATCGCCACCGTATTTCAGGACACAGAATGACCCATCCCAGCTAAATCCGTCCGGACAACAGCGGACTTGATCTTGGAATACGGACAGAGAATGCCCCGAAGGACAGGATGCACCGGTTTCCACAGTACAGCGAGACCCTTTGAGGATGGTACGCGGCGGACAAATCGGGGGCTGGTTGTCCTTGCACACTCCTCCATCAAAGACACCGACCCTACAGCTCGGGGGCCTCTCTGAAATACACACGGTGCCATCGAACTTGGCACCTGTGGGGCATCTGGGCCTGGAGGAATGAACGCAAGTATTGCCTTGCAAGATGAACGGCTGCTCACATGAGGGAGACACGATGGAGATACAAAGGCCGCCTGAGAATTGGGCGCCATCTGGACAGCTAGGCGGTTCTGTGCTGACGCATCCTTGTTCACCATCAAACTGCATTCCCTCCGGGCACTTGGGGGATTGCTTGGTAACACACATATTGTCCTTCAGGTGGGCGCCACTTGGACATATAGGTTGGGCTGTGCTGACACAGTTATGTCCATCGAAAGTGGAACCGTCTGGGCACACAGGGTTGTCGATCGAGATACAGTCCTTGCCATTGAAGCGTGATCCGGTTGGACAAAGCGGGGGATGATTCGAGATGCATTTCTGGCCGTCATAGTGGAACTTCGGAGGGCATATCGGCTGGCCCACGCATACATTTCCCTTCTGAACAGTCCCTTCAGGACAGACACTGCTATGAGGCAAGATACACTGGCCTCCGACCAGCATAGTCCCAGGCGGGCAACATTGCTCATTCCCGTACTGGTCTTTCATCACCCGCAAATCCTTCAATGTGATGGAACGGGGTGGCGACAGAGGCGCAGACCCTAGTCTTGATCCCGAAGGAGGTGACAATCGGACTTGCTGAGGGTCAGCCTGCTGTGCTGCGACAGGGCCAATCCACATGCCTGCACTAAGCAGGAGAGCACAGAGCACCTTATCCATGGCAGTAGTTAAGGATAACGTGAAGCTATGAAACGATGAGTGTCACGAGTTGGTGAATAGTAGAAGCAAGCAGGGCCATTCTTCCGCTTCTTTATACGTCTCTGAGTAGCTTGGCCACTTCAACCGCAGCACTGGCAGTATACGTTTCCGGTACCAGTGTCGAAGTGCCAGTAGACCATTTCTGTTCAATGACTACACTGATTGCGTCAATCAATAAAGCACAATGTTAAAGCCCTGCCAGCTGTTGTGTAGTGAAGTCATAGAGACGATGGGCTTTCACCGGAAGCTCAGACAGCCCAATGTCAACCCGAAAGCAAAACGACGATGACTGCTGCTCTCGGCGTGCTCATTTTGATTCGTGTCGTCGCGACTACGTCAATGACCTGTGGTTGCAAGCAAAATAACTGCTCGTTGTTATCAATTCCGCTTTCATGCAACTGGCGTTGTGCTTCATCGCCTGTGGACCCAGGACATCGGAATACATGCATGGGACAGGCTACAGAACCCGAGGAAAACCCCAGTCGGGAATACCCACAGTGGTATCGAAACCATAGAAAGGCAGGGTGACAGTGTAGAATGGCCCCACATTCCCGATACCAGACTGCCCGCTGAAACTGCCAATGCGGGCTGTGTGCTATGTATCTGAGCACCTCAAAAGGTTGCGATGAGACATGATTAGTCTCATAAGCGAAAATCGAGAATGTCGAATAGATGAGGCTCTAGGAGAATAGCAGGTATGACCAGCCTGCGGCTACCATGAAAAGAACGGGCGTATTATCCATGTCCTTCATCAAGTGAAGAGGACATTTGCAAAGGTTTAGCATTAGCTACTCCTCGACAACCCTTGGATGTCAATCGAACCACACTTAGGCCGATTCTCGCCGTTCGCATGGGTTAACCTATCAAAAGTGGCGTCTTACGGACGACAAACGGAACGTCTCTCCAGTAATCCCACTCCCAAACAGTATGCTGCATGCCACCATATGACATGCCATACTCCCCGTCTAGGTTGACGCTATCCACGGAACTCCCGAACGGCGGGGGCGGAACCTATATCCCCACATTCCGCAACAGACAGGAGACCGAAGGCAAGGGCATTCAATGTGCCAATGTGGCAGGAGAAAGTTTCAAACCGGCCCGGTCCACATACTAAAAGCATACCAGAGGAGAGAGGCTGAGAATGGAGTAACCGGCCACGGAATTCAAAATTCCTGAACTGGATTTTCCCTCACGTCTTTGTCGAGGCAATTCGTGGCAAGGGATATAGAATGCCGATGAAGACCCAATGGATTATTTTTCCGGTACAAGACATGTAATTCTTGTTTTGAAGGTTGACACAGAGTACTAGAACATTATTCTTCCATTATTCTTTGCGTTTTGCCTCAGCTAGCCCGATGGCACCGTTACCAAAGTCATATACACTGTACCACCTTCTGAGGAATGCGTCTCCAAGTACAACCAAGGGGCCGGTGGGGCCGGGGAAATCCATGGGGACCAGGGCGCTCATGCAAAAGTCCTTTTCCTGGAGAGAGTAGTCATTGGGCCCAATAGTGAAGTTATGCTCCCCCAGGACAAAGGTGAGGGAAGGCATGAATCTCCGCTTATCGCATTCGAGGATGTACCTACCCTGGTAATCCGGCGTCGCGCCGATTGCCTTGTTCCTAGAACGGAACCGTCAGTTCATGTAGCATCGTCTATCGGAATGAAAGGAACAACTTACACCTGTTCAAAGAGACCAGATGGTAGACCGATCAACGAGGAGCCAGTATCCAGAATAGCACCGGTGTCTTCCAGATCGACAAATTTGTCCCCGAAGAAAAGTCCCCGAAAGTCAACCTCCCAATAGGCCTTGCGACGCAGAGGAATCTTGACTATATCCCCACTATAGTGCTGGTCGTCAACGCCGCCAAAGGTCACCTCGGAAGTACGCCCCTTGTATGTGTCACTCAGGTAAAAGGCAAAGACCGGCTCATCGAAAAGATTCTGGTCAAGCATGTTATAAAAAGGCGGGGCAATGCTATTCACTGAGATTGAAGCAAACCCCAAGCCTAGAATGCCATCCGCCTTCACATTCGAAAAGCCCGACACTTTAGTTGCCTCTCCAAATAGCTGCTCGTGGACCTCAAGGTTGCCAATGGTGAACATGTCCTCAGAGACGTGGCCAGTCATACCCCCGGAGCCATAGTATATCTCGAACTCACTCCCATTTTTGTGATACGTCTGAGATAAGGCCGATTTGTATTTCTTATGCTTCTTGCAGGAGTACGTTTTGCACTTGGATGAGGGAACCCACAAGTTAGCGCTCGCAGTATCCAGGACCACCTTGAACTTCTGCGGAGGGGTGCCGATCCTGATGGTCGAAAAGTCTAAGTATTGCGAGTTAGCTGAAAGCAATGTAATATGGGTCGAGGGTCCTTACATTGAGTGTTTCTGTAATTCTTCACAGGTATGTCATGACCCTTAATATCCG
Source organism: Aspergillus nomiae NRRL 13137 (assembly GCF_001204775.2). Taxonomy (NCBI): domain Eukaryota; kingdom Fungi; phylum Ascomycota; class Eurotiomycetes; order Eurotiales; family Aspergillaceae; genus Aspergillus; species Aspergillus nomiae. The sequence continues at coordinate 5,922 of NW_015378429.1, forward strand.
GTACGGGATCCTGCAAGGCTATCTGCGGACTGTTGACTTCCATCTGGCTCTGTGGGGATATTCGAATATTATCGTCACCATTGTTCAAGTCCTGCATCTGCGTTAGCTTTTACATTGAGTCACTGGCTTCCAGCACTGCATTTGGGGACAGCTCACGAGGAATTGTTTTTCCAGTGGCAGTCGGTGAATTTCAGCTGCGGTATAGCTTAGCAGCAAAGACGCTGCGAGCAGGACATGCGTCATAGACATCGGATAATGTAGCAGTATATTGCTCGTGAAGCTGAAGATTGTTGAAGATGACTTTCATTTGTTCTAGATGATAACGGATACTTAGACTAAAGCGCGTAAAAGAAGAAAGAGGTAAAAGTAAAGTGAGATGATTTATAACGTATTATCATCTTGTTCCATCAATCCAAACCCCACGGGGCACGCGCGGCAACGCAAACAAATGGTAGACATGTCTATCCGCCGCTTGTGACATCAGGCCAAGTCGGCCTTGGGGTTTACAAAGGTGGAGAGGCAATTATACAGACTGCCTTGTATTGTGATGTACATGGCCAGAATATTTGTGGGTCTATACCTCTCGGCTCACTCAACGGTTAGCTCTCGACTCGGCACGACGGTTGCAGCCTTGAGAAAAGTTGCACTTCCTTTTTTGACAGGAAGGCTGTCTGAGTACTACATCATAGTGGGGGGGTACTGATGGACACTGGGAGGGATATGAGAACAGCTGTTGATGAAAACAGCTACTTGGCTGGCCTCGACTTGGTCGTGATGTAAGAGACAGAGGACATATTGCAATTGGTTGAAGTATGCCTTCTTTCACGCCTGGCTATCCCACTCTTTGCCACATACAGTTGATTTCACGTTGGATCTCTCGTAGTATCTATCTTTGGGATAAAAATATAAATAGTCAAAACAGAATGCATTTGCTCAGCTCCAGCTCTTGACCACCATGCTTCTGAAAGCTTCTCTAATAGCTTACTGAATGATCCCTTCGGCTTTCATTTCAAGATGTTCGGCGCCCCTCTTGTACTACTGCTGCCATTGATCGCCCCTGGGCTCTCCCAGAGAAGTGACCCGGAATACAACAGGATCTGCCCAAGAGGTGATGACCTGGTGACGCTGCCATCAGGAAACAAGATTAGATACCTTTGCGATGACTGCTTAATTGACCCGGTCGCGGAACATCGATCCGTAAAAACAATCGAAGAATGTGCCGATCTTTGCAGTAAAGAAGATTGCAAGGCCACGATTTGGGACAAAGGACTATGCTTTACTAGCAAGCTGACATATATTGGTCCATCCCCAGGAAGTTCCCCAGGCTGCATCTGGATGACCGCCCAGACATGCTTCGACAGTGGAGATGACTGCGGTACATGCCTAAATGATAAAGAGGAATGCGAGAAGCAGAAGCGCAAGTGCGAAGATGACCTTGCACGCTGCAAGCCTGGTGACGACGAGTGCGAGAAGAAGGCACGCAAGTGCAAAGAAGATCTTACCACTTGTGAGGATGAAAAGGCCAAGGCAGAGAAGAAAGAGCGCAAATGCCAACAGGACCTGATTACCTGTGAGGACGAAAAGAATGCTTTGGAAAAGGAGAAGCGCCAGTGCCAAGCCGACCTACGGGAATCCCAGAAGAAAGTCGATGACCTTCAGAAGGCGGCTGATCAATGTACGGATGACCTAGAGGAATGCAAAAAATCAGGCTCTGGCTGGGGAGGAACAGAGGGAAAGATCAAGTGTAAGGCCCAACCGAACTACAGCCAAGATGAATGCGATGCTAACAAGCAATCAGGCAACTCGGGTTCCTTGACCACCGCTACTCTCAACGGCAATAAATGGTTGACCTTGTGTGGCTTTAGTATGTAAAACCCTCGGGTGTTGTATGAGACCAGCTGCTGACAGTGAAATAGTTATCAATGATGTGAAAGGGGGAGTCCGTGGGTTGACGTTGAAGGAATGTGTGGAGTCCTGCTCCACCGACGACAAATGCAGGGCCATCACTTACGATGACAATAAGGGCGAATGCTATAAAGCCCATAAATTCAAGACTGGGGATATGCGGTATAGTAACTATTACCACACGGTCTTGCGTCTGACGTGAGGTACAAGGTGCAGATTCCGTTCGCACATAATATCAATAAGGTCTGGCTACATCCTTCGGTACCGCTCAGTGTATGCATGTTGCTATAGGATAGTACTCGATATATCATTGGAGACGTCGAAGAGGCATAAATTGTGTGTTCTTTTCCCTACAGTCAGTTTTGCACATACTTCATTCCGTCCCATCATCGCAGATCGCAAAACAATGTGCCATAGAGCCCCTTTCATGGGTGTCAACAACTGCAAACAAACAATGCTCATAAGATATTTATTCATGATATTACCGAGCTGCTATCACTTTGGAATTGCTGCTACACCATGTTCAGCCAAGACAATTACAACTTTCTGACTAGAATCGTTCTCATTGCCCCCCGACCATATGCTTATTTAGGTACATACAACACTTTGGTGATCGATTCTCCATATTCCTTCGCCCCCATTTTCACTACTCTTCTCATGCTCTCGTCGATGTCTTCCTGCGCCTTTTTAAATTTCTTTGGCTTCAGCTTCACCGTGATGATGCGATAGTCCATTTTTAGTGTTACGTTATCTTCAGGTGGATCAGGCTCAGAGTCCGACTCTGAGTCGTTGGCAACCCCTAAGGCATTTCGAAGCATATCCAGGAACGATGTCCGCTGCTCGGTGGACTGCCTGGCCGGCTCCTGCTCCCTTGTGGACGCATGCCTCTCAGGCCTGTTCGTCGAGGAAGTGGCGGTTACCGCCGAGCTCGTGACGGGCTTCTCATTTTTCGCGACAAGCTCACGGTACACCTCCGTAGGCATGCGGATGGTATTCAATACGATGGATTGGACGTCCTCATAGATTGGGGATTTCTCAGTGCCAATGTTGTCGCGGTGCACTTGGTTGGCAAGGAAAGTGAAGAGGATATTTTTTCCATCTGCCTGAGTTGGGAGTTCGGAGAAGGCCTTCACGAATTGCTGAAGCTGGTGGTCTAACTCGCGTAATGTCTGTTTGTCGGGGGCCAGATGTGAAAACAACACGTTCAGGAGTTCCCGGTGCACATCTTCTCTCGGTATATCTCGATTGATTGAAATATTCGCAGGGGGCCGTACGTCCACTAGTTTTGAAACGCTGCCTCCACCGATAATGCTTGTTTGGGTTGCATTTGCCACGTCAACCATTGCTTGAAGAACCTCGTCGGCAGTTTCAATCCGATTGTACGTCCGCTTCTTGATCAAGCTCTCCCCAAGCTCGAGAAAGATCTTGCCTGTCATTTCGAGCAGCTCTGTGTGCAATCTATTCCCAGCGTGATTCCGCGGGGCAAACAGAAGCACGGGGGGCATGGGAACCTGGCCTGCTGCCACCTGTTCCTTGGGCTCTTTCGAGGCAATCTCTAGGAATGCCTGCAGGTTATCCGTCGACATTATGATGCAAAGTCTTTAAACCACTGTAGAACGAAGTGACACCGTAGTAATACTTGAGGCGGGAGTAATAGAACATAAGAGTCCCTGGAAGGGCATGAGGGGGGTAGAGAAATGGAAGCCTAATAGAGATAGAACGAGCTAGAGGCAACTTAAGAAGCTGGTATACGAGATCAGCCATACGCCTCATCGAATCATTTCGTGCGAACAGGTCCTAGACTACATCATTGATGCATCCGGCCGATGGTCTGTTACCAAAAGCAATAAGTACTATGTCAGTTGATGAATGCGTCAACTCCACTGAGCAGAACATTGCTTCAGTTTGCATTTGACATCACCGTGTCCCATCATGCGCATCATAGACTTTGGCCAGGTGGAACTTCATATCTTAGAGGATCAATGGCAAGACACCGCAACCGGCAAGCCTTGCACTGGCTATGATATAATTGACTCAATCCAAATGGATGACGAGGACGCATGTGTACTACTTAGTAACTGTGTGCAACACGAATCCGTCATGTAGTCAGGATAAGCATTGCTGTGTGAAAAGGTATATAAAGTCATCCAGCGACTAGGAGTCAGCCCCAACACATTGATGGTTTGCTCAGGACAGCCCAAACAGTTTCCAAGAACGACGAATTTGTTCAAAACTTGGTTCACACCTGACTTCTTCCGCCATGGCTTCCATTGAGATTGAAGAAAGCACATTGGCGAATCAGACGACTCAATATGTCTACCTCTGTAGGGACCCGGCGCCAGCATTAGCAATCCCTCCTGGCAAGGATTTGCTGAATTATACGGCAAAGCTTGAGCATATTTACATATACGACCCGGATACCGACTCTGAGATTTGCTACACCTTCGGTGGGTCTCTCTCACTGGGGCCTGGCAGCATTGCGGGCGTGGTTGGCAGTGGGGAACAGATCTTCCTTCAATACTGCGTGGGGGATGACCAGAGCCGATATATGCTCCCACTGCTGAGAACCTCCGGAGGCCACAAGCTGCACCGAGATGTCACATCTGAGGTCTTGGGAGACGATACAATCCTTGACCGTATGCTGGAGGAACCGGAAAACAATGTTTCCAATCACTTTGCGACGACGATGTTCGCGAAAGGTGACAAACCGTCCAAAGCCAAGGGCGCAGCTGCCATCAAACTGGATCCCAAGGGACTCAGCGGTGATTTAGAGCACGAGGTCAAGAAAGCCCTCAAAATGCTCGACTTTGTCGACTCGATGATTGGTGTCTATACCGCCAATAGACTAAAACAAGAAGGCGACAGGCGAGGTAAGCCGATCAGTGCCATTGACGAAACCTCCCTGCACATGAAAGTGACTGCCGACGCGTACTTTGATGCGATCAATCACAAGCAATTGGCTGCTGTCATCAACAAGAAGTCCATGGCCTCAGCCAAATTTAGCCAAACTTGCGACCGAGCCGCTGTCCATCCTGAATTTATCAAGCAATTCGCGCAGGACATTCAGCAGTTTGACCAGGCGGAATACGCTAAGCTGGACAAGATCCTCACGGAGCAAGTGCGCCAGATCCTGGATGGGAATATCGACATCAATGATTCTGTTAACTTTACCCTTTTAGTCAAGCAACCTCATATTCAAAGTGTACCGGGAATGACCGAGAAAATTGTGGTGCCGACTCTTAGACTATTCTATATCACGTCCCATGGAAAAACTTGGACGGAAGTTGTGAAGAACGGGAAAAGCCAGAGCCAAGTGCGGAAGGTTCAGCTCGATTTTCAGTACATTCCCCACGTGGGCACGATAAACAAGGACCTTTTCAAGCAGTTGAAGAAAGTATACGGGAAGAAGTTGGTCGAGCAAGAGGCGGATGATATGTTCATCCCGCAATGGACCGTATAATCTCTGCCACGGAGCCGTTGAACCACAAGGGTACAGGGACAAAGCATGATCCACATTTACTTGGCCAAGCTTGTACAATCCCTAAAGAACTTCTCAGGATCATCGTTTCTTTTAATCGGTGAGAAGTCCTGTTCCTCCTACTGCAACATCGAAGAATCTTTTTTCGGTGGCTCTGAAGTACATCTATATCAACAATACCGCAATTTTATATCCATGCACAAGTCGTAATTCTTCCAAATAGAAGAGTCGCTTCTTAGTACCTGCTTCAGTTTGAAACGCCTTGAGACCATGACTCATACTATATATTAGCGTGGGACATAAGAACCAGCTGAATCCTGGACATAGATTGTCAAATAGTTCTCAAAAGAACTCTGTTGCTGTCATCCGAATCATAAATGTACTTTTGCCTGACAAAACTCAACCCGCGCCGTCCCAATCCGACACTAACCGGCAGCTTCCGCGCCACTAGCCTAATTCGGGTGGTCAAAGCTTGACTGGAGTCGAGTCACGTGTTGCTGTGTACTCCGTACGGAGTATGCCTTTCCAAGAGGTGCTTCGTGCTGGAGAGCTCTTTCTGTGTGGAAAGTCATGTTTTCAGCGATTATTTAAACGAATATGGAGGTATGCATGAATACATAGATCAATGTAGAGCAGGGCGTTCTTTTGATATCAGTGTCGGCACAGATTCAGTCCAGATATCGTCTACTTCCTCCATACTACATCACCGGTATACGGGGTCATCTCCAACAATAGTACACTTCACTGGGTTATAAGCCCTCTCCTAGTGGCCATCACGAGAGTTGCCATCTCATTCTCGTATATTAGCTTGTACCTAATCCGGAAACTTCGCAGCATCTCCCTATGCTGCCCTTGTGAAAAGCATCACCAAAATTAAAATAATAAATCCTGCCGTGCATACCATAATGTGGACTCGTGTGCGGTTATTAAAGATAACCAAGTAGGCAAGGCGACGATGATAACTCTGAGGGTCGTTCCCTCGAGGAAATGGCACCAATGGGACAGGTACATCAAGAAATTCGCAAAGGGGGTCCCACCCCTGAGGGACGTGGAAAATGAGTAGGTGACGCGAGGGCACAAGCCGCTGGATCAACTCATAATGTTCATGGAAAGCGCTACATCCGTTGTTCTGAAAGTCGCCCCCAAAGAAACCCTCCCATATCTTGAGCCACGTTGGCTGAATCCACGAACTCCGCAGCCCAAGTGCTCTGGCGGCTATGGTTCCTGTCACCCAGAGTCGACTACGGACCGCGTAGTCAACCGTCTTGCTCACGGACCTGAGGACACAGTGTCAGGGTATTTTACAACCAGTCATTAAGGTCTGTTTCACCGGTACTCACTGATGCCACTCATCCACATCTCTATATGTAAGAATCACCTTCGCTTCTGGATATGCTTCGATCAACTCTGGACCAAAACAAGCTACCGGAAAGTCACCACAGACAGCCTGAGCTCATGTTACTGATGTCTGGCATACTGGTTTGAGTTTCTCGGACACCTAAAGTTACCTGGCTGTCACCTAGGACCTTCTCAAATTCCTTTCGGCCGAATGGTTTCCCGACGCCATTATATTTGGCAGACAAAGCCAAATGCCAAATTCCACAGTCGGCAGGATTTTCCAGGCACGAAAACCCATGGTAAGGGTTGGCATATCCTAGAATTCTCAGTGCTTCCCTTAAGGCTGGGTGCATTTTCGTATCAGTTATTGTTCTTTGACCAGCTTGGGGCATGGTTGTTACAGTCAGTCCCAGTACGGCAAAGGCCAAGGCCAAGCACTTTCATATGTTCATCATGATGCGTCCCTGGTTGGCTCATGTCTGCGACAATTGAGATGTTCTCCCTTAGTAAGAGTCGGGTACTCTGTCCATCTTATAGGAACTAGCCTCATTCGCCGTCCGAGAATGTCGTATGAAGAAAGAGTTGTGGGCAATGTCCAGGAATGGTGCTAAGGTTTGCTCCCTTGCTTGATAAAGGGGTTTAATATGGATAGTATTCTTTCAAACCTTTATAAAGTGACACCAGTATTGGCCGAGATGTTGTAGCTTTTTCTCGGAGATCGTAACCCCCTTCAGATAATTCCCTTGAAATCATTGACTTTAGGTTAGTTGTACTAAAGTGAAAATTCACCCTGTTTTTTTACTGGATAAACGACCCCCCCTGCCCTAAAAGTGATTACCCTGTATTGCTTGGAGATTTAGGTATGAATGTCTTCATACCTAGGGCATGGAGAATCATCATTCTTACAGAGTTGGTCAGACTTTTAATACAACAAACTAGGGCAATGAACGTTACAAAAGTATCAAGCGAGCATAGCTGTATTATACCGTATACTTATATCTAGCTTTGTGGAGGCATTAAATGGCAGTGATCGACCCAATGAATCCAGTCGGTATGCCCTAATAAAAATATCATAGAATGCCTCCCATTCCGAGAGCTTCAACATACCGAATAAACAAGACGGGAAGCTGCATCTAGCAGGTGTTGACTGGTCTACTGTGAGAACGCATCACTGGCTTCCTGGAACGCACTCTCAAGCTGGTCGTCGGACAGCGCTGGTTGGCCATCCTCTCTGTCAGGGAGCTTTTTCTGGAGAGAGTCTCTGAGAGCGTTCTTCGTGTCGTGCATATGGCGGACCATTCCTTGAGCGATGCTACCAACACCTGCCTTGCGGAACTCCGGGGCCTAGATATCGTGGCCATATTAGCACATACAATGCGCATTAAAGGAGAGAGCAGGCTCATCTTCGCACCTTTTCGGTCAGCTTCTTGAGGTTGTCAAGAACAATAGGGCCTGTTTGATCGTAGTGATCCATCACCTGCTTGGCTTCAGCATCGGTGAAGCGATCGCTATCCGTATCGAGGTTTTTTCTCGCACTGTCTGCGGTTTGCTGAGCCGTGCGAGCATTGTTCCCAACGGCTACAGCACCCGCAAGGCCACCATGATAGTTGTCGATCGAACTACCAAATTCTCGAGCGACCTTTTCGATGGCGTCCATGTCTGCCAATGTCTGCTCGAAGTTGCGGGCACCAAATGCCGGCTGAGAAATGCCCGCCAACAAAAGGGCTATGTACGAGAACTTGAGAAGCATCTTGTTAAATGAAGGAGTGAGCCTGAATGATCATATAACGCAACGGAACAAAGTATGATACGGTGGGGTACCTAATGTGAGGATGCCTGGGATGCCTGGGGTTTAAATACCTTCGCAGCAAGCATTCTTTGTTGCAAAGAAAAATTCTCACGATACCAGACGACAACTTTTGTTGGTGCTATCGTCAACTCTGCATGCGGAAGAATTCTCGTAGCTAACCTTGGACCGGTGATCAGGGCCAATGCTCTGCATTCTGAGGCATGATCAGTCTGGTTGGCACCGCGGCGCCATTTGTGATCAATTGGAATGCTTTTCATGTCGCTACTGGAGCAATTCAGGTGACCTTATGTTCTGCAGGGACTTTGCAATAAAGAAGGTTTTCGACTTAGTGCACGAATACGAGCTTTATTGGACCCCTTGCGTATTGGAAAGCTTTATTATGTCGCTTGTCGGCATTCCTTCGCTTAATCTAGCAAGGCCTCAGCAACGCCACATTAGATTTTACTATGGCATATTGTTCGACCTCACCCCCCTTACCTTGAAGGATTGATGTGCATATCTCTTACCTGAGAGCTCTAAATCACATTGCAGTCCCTGAGAATTGAGAATGGAGTTCTCTCGCCCTCGTTCAATCTCTCCTTGGCCCCTGTTTACCTCCACTGAAATATTACGGGGAGGGTTTGTCAGTCAATGATATCGGTATATGAATTACCTACCAATTATACAGACATCTGCATCGAATATCTTAACTTGGTCGTGTTGTGTGGTTAGGATACGCCATTGGTTCACGAACATACAACGAGAGACATAGAAACCTGGCAACGGCGTATTACCCATAATGGAAGGAAATAGGACCTATTGCCGTGAAAACTGTGCGGATCAGGAATCAGGGCCTCCGTTAATAGCAATCGTTGGGATGGCTATGAGGCTCCCCGGTGGTATCCAAACCAGCGAGGGGTTTTGGGAACTATTGATCAAAGGAGAGGACGTCTCGTCGAGAGTCCCCGAAAGTCGCTACAACATTGATGCATTCTACCACCCTACAAAGCCGCAGTCTGCGAAGACTCGATCCGGATACTTTTTACAAGATGACTACGTGGGATCGGCTGATACCTCGTTCTTTCAGATGGCAGGGTACGAGGCGGGAAAACTTGATCCCCAACAAATGCTTCTGATGGAAGTGGTCTGGGAGTGTATGGAGAACGCTGGCCAGACAGGCTGGCGTGGGCAAGACATCGGCTGCTATGTAGGCGCCTTCGGTGAGGATTGGCATGAGTTATGCGCAAAGGAGACTCAGGATATTCCACGAGTTCATGCGTTTGCGACTGGAGCGTTTGCCCTGTCGAACAGAGTTTCGTATGAGTACGACTTGAAAGGCCCGAGGTGCGTTCATCCCATGTAGGTGACCCAACATTTGCTAACGCCTGTCAGTGTGACTATACAAACCGCCTGTTCTTCCTCGATGGTAGCCTTACACGAAGCATGCTGTGCGATCTATTCTGGTACATGTTCTTCCGCTATTGTCGCCGGGACTAACATGATATTGTCCCCCACAATGACGGCCAATATGTCCGATAACATGGTACTTTCTCCTAGCGGTCACTGCAAAACATTCGATGCCGATGCCGATGGATATGCGAGAGCAGAAGCCGTGAATGCAGTATACCTCAAACCGCTAGACCAGGCCATTCGAGATGGAGACCCAATTCGTTCTGTTCTTCGGTCGACATCGACAAATTTCGATGGAAGAACCGAGAAGATTTTCTCGCCCAATGCAGATAGCCAGGAAAGACTCATTCGGCAAGCATATGAGCGTGCTCGCATCGATGACTTCTCCCAGACAGCTTTCTTTGAATGCCATGGAACGGGAACGAGGGCTGGTGACCTGGCTGAAGCGATTGCGGTGGGCAGGATTTTTGGGCCTGAAGGAATTCACATCGGAGCGGTATGGTCTTCCTTAAAGGAGTAACTGTTAGCTGACAAGCCAAGGTAAAACCAAACGTGGGACATAGCGAAGGAGCATCGGGCCTCACCAGTGTCATCAAGGCAGTGCTTGCTCTGGAGCACCGAATCATTCCACCCAATATCCACTTCACGAATCCTAACCCCAAAAGTACTGGGACCATCCGTATGTTTTCCATTCATGATGCTGACTGGACTTTGGATAGTCCCGTTCAAAGAAAGTGGGCTACGAGTGCCGACTGAACCAATCCCTTGGCCTCCCGGCCGTGCGGACAGAGTAAGCGTCAACTGTTTTGGTATCGGAGGCGCAAATGCACATGTGAGATACTCCTACCCAATATTGCAACATGAGGAATTTACAAAACGTAGGCTATCTTGGAGCTGCCGCCTTCTGTTCGTCTCAAGGCAGGTAATCAGGCCGTCAATATCGAGAAACAGCGCCCACGGCTCCTAGTTGCATCGACACAGAGCGAGGAATCTCTCCAGATTCAGGTAAGTAACATACAAGACTATGTCAAAGCTTGCCCTGGACCTCTCAACGATGTGGCATACACTCTCGGGATAAGGCGAGAACATCTCCCATATCGAGCCTTCATGATCTCAACCGAAGATGGCCGCCTTGAAGCTGAGACCTTGCGATCACCATGCTGCTCACAGCCACCAGTAGTTTTTACATTTCCCGGCCAAGGTACACAATGGCCAGAAATGTGCAAGGGCTTGATGGAGAGATTTGCTTGTTTCCGAGACGACATACGGAAAATGGACGGTATATTAAAGCGGCTACCACATGCGCCAACTTGGAGCATAGAAGAAGAGCTTTTGCGACCTAAACATACAAGTCGAGTTAATGAACCGGAACTATCTCAGCCACTTGTGGTAGCTGTTCAAATAGCGATAGTCAATTTGCTAGCTAGCTGGGGCACTCGTCCTACTGCAGTCGTGGGGCATTCCAGTGGCGAGATTGCTGCCGCATATGCAGCGGGGGCTATCTCTGTTGAGACAGCAATCATTGCTAGTTACTACCGCGGGCAAGTCGTGAAGTCAAGCAGACAGGCAGGTGGTATGGCTGTTGTCGGTCTGAGCAAGGAAGAGGTATATCCGTTCTTGGTTGACGGTGTGGTGGTGGCATGCGAGAATAGTCCCCGAAGTGTCAACCTGTCCGGCGACAAGGATCGCCTGAATGCCGTGCTTGAGAAGATCCAGCGAGAAATGCCAGAGACATATCACAGTATCGTGAATGTCAGCGTGGCGTACCATTCTCGTATGTGTAGCTGTATCTCTTTTTCTCAGACAACTCTGACCCCGTCACAGACCATATGCTTTGTCTGGGAGAAATCTACGAAACTATGATCTCGCCCTACATAGTATCCCAGCAATCGATGACCCCCATGTATTCTTCGGTTACTGAAGGCATAGTCCCTAGTCCAGCCTTCCTGGATGCAGCATATTGGCGGCGAAATCTCGAATCCCCGGTCCGATACCTGGGAGCCGTGGAAGCTTTGCTTAAAAGACCAGGGATGGAACACGTGCTTTTTATAGAGGTTGGACCCCATTCCGTACTGTCCAGTATTACCAGGCAGATATTCAGCGATCGGAAAGAGGTCTTGCACTATATTCCGACCCTTCTTAAAGATGGTCATGCATCGAGTTGTCTACTGAAAACGGCCGGGCTGATGTATCTGTTCAACCATTGCCCCGACTTCCAAAGCATCAATGGCCCAGGTGAGGTGGTTGTTGATATCCCGCCTTATCCATGGCACCGCACAAGCATCAATTGGAAGGAGAGCCGCGTTAGCCGCGAATGGAGATTCCGAAAGTACCCTCAGCATGAGCTGCTGGGCTGCCGCATGCTTGAGTGTAGCGACCTAGAGCCAGCATGGAGGAATATACTCCATATAAACAATATCGCATGGCTCTATGACCATAGGGTCTTTGGGGAGGTTTTCTTCCCCTGTGCAGGTTACATTTCCATTGTAAATGAGGCGATGAGACAAGTATCAGGCTCTGTCGACTGCACTTTGAGCAATGTGTGTATTCAGACACCTCTAATTCTGCAAATGTCTTCCGGAGTTGAGATCATGACTTCGTTCAAACCAGTCAGGCTGACTACCACTGTCGAATCTGTGTGGTATGAGTTTACCATAGCCTCCTACGACGGAAAATCATGGACAAAGCATTGCGTCGGCAAAGCTAGACCTGGCAAAGATGAACCAGAAGAGTCGAAGGTTATCAGGCCTCTGCCCAGAAGTGTCTCCATAGATACATGTTATCAGGCATTCCAAGCTATTGGTTTGCAATATGGGCCGCGTTTCCGCAAACTGCAGAGAATTACAGCGGACCCCATGAGCTCCATTGCAAGCGCAACGGTCTGCAATGAGCCAGTTTTGCATGAGTGTACATATACTGTCCATCCGACGACTATTGACCAATGTCTTCAACTTCTTAGTGTTGCAGGATGCCGAGGCAGAGGGAGAGAGGCTACGAAATTATATTTGCCTGCGTTCATTGAAAGGGTTTATATCGGTCAGGGAGGACCGATGTTGGGCGTGGAGGCTTCCATTAGCAGCCCGGTGACCAATCATGGTCTAGGAGATGCTACTGCAGTATTCGAGGACAAAGTGGTGGTCTCCCTACAGGGTGCGCTAATGATACCCGTGGCTGGTATGAAAGCCAGTGAAGAATCTGGAGTCCCCTTGGCTTCGTACATGGAATGGCGGCCAGACATTTCACTCAGCCCCCCTCTGAAATTCTCGAGGAAAGAGCCTGAAATGGAGTCTAGAATACGCATCCTGGAAAAGCTGTCCAACCTTTCTCTACGACAAGTCCTGCAGCATATTGGCTGTACCAGTCCAAGCGTTCCGCATTTGCAAAAGTACCCAGAATTGCTCCGAAGAGCAGCTGCTGCATTCAAAGCTTCAAGATGGGCTGAACCCAGCACCGATCCAGTCCAAGACACGCGTGAGAAATTATTCGAAAGTCTTCATCACGACGATCATCTAAGGTCCTACGCCGAACTGAATCAAACTGTTGTCAATCAATGTACAGATGTCCTAAATGGCTCTGTTGACTCATTAACAATATTAGGGCAAGAGGGAGGTCTGCACACGCTGTACGAAACATTGTATTACAAGAACGAGTTGTGTAAATTTTTTACCCTTCTTCGTCATTCAAACCCAATGCTGAGAATACTCGAAATCGGAGCTGGAACGGGAGGCTCAACCACATACATCCTGAAGGCCCTTCTATCTGACAATGGAAGAAGGTCTTACTCGCAATACATGTACACTGACATATCTTCTAGCTTTCTTGACAGAGCCAGGGAGGCATTCAAAGATCCCAAGAACTTTGAATTTCAACTGCTTGATATTTCTATGGAGCCGTCGGAACAGGGATTCCAGTCACAAAGCTACGATGTAGTCATTGCTTCTAATGTGTTGGGTGCTATTGCCGATATAAGTGGTGCTCTACACAATATCAAAAATCTCATGGCACCAGGTGGTTACCTTGTTATACAAGAGTTTGATTCAATGATCCCGAGTACCCTGTGCATTACGGGTCTCCTTCCAGATTGGTGGGATGACCAAGGAGAGTTCTATGCACCTTCTGTATCACCTGGCAGCTGGAACACAGAAATCCATAAGGCTGGGTTGAGAGAGGTAGTCGGAGATAGGCCTCTCCGCAGCACATCCTTACCAACCACTACTACTCTAGTGGCAAGAATTGCTGACCAGGAAAGCCAGGCGGGAAGTGTTGTGATCCTCGGTCCTCAGGACAATCCCTGGGCCCAGGAAGTGGCAAGTGCTCTTCTAAGTAGTGGACACACCGTGAATTGGGGTTCTTTGAATGGACAGGTATCCCCAACCGACACGGTAATATCCCTTCTAGACCTCAATGGTCCCTTTTTTAAGGGTATGGATGAGAGCTCGCTCAACGAGTTTAAGGGTTTGGTGGACTCCTCCGCACGCATACTCTGGGTCACAAAGTCTCTGCAGATTACGTGTGACGATCCTGACTACGGCCTCGTCTTGGGTGTGTCCCGGACGATAAAGCGAGAGAAGGGACACTATTTTGGGACATTTGAAATTGACAAGTTTGACAGCAATGCCGTCAGCGCGCTGCTGAGGGTACTTAACAAGTTTTGCCAGCAGTATCATGCCAAAGATACGGCGGATCTAGATTACGAATTTGCGTTACATGAAGGGGTAATACACGTCGGGCGATTTCAATGGACTTCCTTGACCGATAGGCTATTCTCGGATTCAGCAATCGGTCTACCCACAAGGCTTGCAGTCTCTTCCCCGGGGTCCCTGAATTCTTTGCAGTGGGCCCCAGATGGAACTAAGTCTGGTATTCTGGGTGCCGATGACATTGAGATTGACGTCCACTATGTTGGGTTGAATTTTAGAGTAAGTGATGGTGTATTCTCAGATTCCCTGTGAACTATCATGGTTGACTTTTTAGGATGTCATGATCGCTCTCGGGATCATGGCGCATGAAAATGAGTTTGGCAGTGAGGCAAGCGGCGTTGTTAAGCGCATAGGATCAAACGTGAAGCACCTGTCTGTTGGAGACAGGGTCTGCTTAGCACAGCCGGGCTTATTCCGGACGCGAACAGTGGTTCCCGCAAGTAACTGCATACGTCTACCTGAGAAGCTGGCCCTTGAGGATGGTGCCACCATGGGCATTGCGTATGGCACAGCCTACTACTCTTTGATTGATATTGGAAGGCTAAAGAAAGGCGATGTTAGTATAGTCTCTGTGTTCTTGACATGTACCTAAGTACCACCACTGACATAACCCTAGTCGGTATTGATCCATGCTGCCTGCGGTGGCGTTGGGCTTGCTGCCATCCAGATTTGCCAAACCTTTGGCGCAGAGGTAAGTCTTTTCTCACTTCGGCACATGTCAACCCGGGAGGTATTCAATGTTAAACGCTATTCGTATAGATCTACGCTACGGTTGGAAGCGAACAGAAGGTCATGTATCTCATCGACACATTTGGGATCAGGCGAGACCATATATTTAACTCGCGGGATTCGTCCTTTCGGCACGACGTCTTGCGTATGACTGACGGAAGAGGCGTTGACCTCGTGTTGAATTCGCTAGCCGGAGAGCTCCTCCACGCCTCATGGAAATGTGTGGCAAAATTTGGCAAAATGATCGAGATTGGGAAACGGGATTTTATAGGTCGTGGCATGTTGAGTATGGATGTCTTTGCCGGCAACAGGGCATTTTTTGGGGTTGACCTTATGGAGCTGGGCGAGAAGCCCGGGTTTATTCCCAGGTTTGTCATACATTCGGTTGGGAGTCAACTATGCACCGTTAAGCTAACATTCGCAAGACTCTTTGGCAAGGCGCTTGAGCTTTTCGAGAGAGGGCAAATCAATCCTATACGTCCATTGAAGATCGTTATGCCCACGGAAGTGCAAGTTGCTTTTCGAGAGATGCAAAAAGGTCTACATATGGGAAAGATTGCACTGAAGATGGCTGGCAATACCGTACCATTTCCGCCAATGAAAGTTCGTCAGCAGGTTTCTCTGTCCCCAGACGCCGCCTATCTTCTAGTTGGAGGCTTGGGAGGAATTGGCCGGGCAATTGCCACCTGGATGGTAGAGAAGGGCGCCCGATATCTGATCTTTCTTTCACGATCCGCTGGTGAGTCGGACGCGGATCGAGAATTCTTCCGCGAACTTCATGTACAGGGCTGCCTGGCAGTGCCTGTGAAGGGTAGTGTGGCAGTCCTCAACGACGTCAAGCAAGCAGTTTCCGTCAGCCCCAAGCCTATAGGTGGCGTACTTCAGCTTTCCATGATTATAAGAGTAAGGACACACCTCTTGTGACTTTTGTAGCGGTTACTAATGATACCTTTGTTATTAGGATCAGTTCTTTCCAGCTATAACGTACGAGAAGTGGAAAGAAACCTTAGCCCCGAAGGTCCAAGGAACGTGGAATCTCCATAAGGTACTCTTGGAAGAAACATTGGACTTTTTTGTTGTCTTCAGCTCGGTTGCAGGAGTCATGGGGCACCAGGGACAGGCTAGTTATTCTGCTGCAAACACTTTCCTAAATTCCTTCGTGCAGTATCGCCGTCTGAGGGGGCATCCTGCGTCGGTCATCAACCTCGGCTGTGTGGATGAGATTGGTTACCTTGCTACAGATAATCGTAGGCTGAGAGAGGGAATGCGGGCAGCATCGGTCTGTCTACTGAGTGAACAGAACGTACTCGATGCTCTAGAAATTGCGATCACTCGACAGAGCTTCTCAAAGAAAGCTCCCACGGAGCAGCAAGTCCTCGTGTCAGATGACTATACGGTGGGTATGAACAACACCAAGCATCGCGCCGACCTGACAGTTCGCCAACTGTGGGGGAAGGACGCGCGATTCAGCGCCTATGCCAATTTTGAGGCGCATACAGCGATACAATACAATTCGGGTGCTGTAGATAAGGTGAGGGAAACAATTGCGAGCATAGAGAACAACCCCGAAATACTGGATGACCCTGAATGGAGAGACCGGATTACGACAGAGATATTTGCCGCAGTCCGGACGCTATCAGGATTTGGAAAGGACCAAGATGACGAGCAAGTCATGCAGAGTCCTATTGACTCACTGATGACATTTGAGATTCGCAACTGGTACCGACGATACATCAATTTGGAATTGTCTTCTGTGGACGTCGCGAATGCTGGTACACTTGGTGGTTTGATGCCAATCACCATCGCGGCGCTTCGTGCAAAATACGCCAAGTAGTATCTTAGCTGTACATGAATATGTAGATCCATATATGCACGAAGCTTTCTTCGACATTTAGTGTATGCAAAGTGTCCTTCAGTTCTTGGCGCCTTTTTTTTTGACTCGTTGAGTCGTACATGATACACTAATGCAGTGTCTAGAACTGACTCAAAACCAATAATACATAATATTAACATCAAGATACCCTCTGGAGCTAAAGGAGGTATATGTGGGCGCTCAGGAAGGTAATTTATTCTAGGACTCGGTAGTGCAAGATAGAGTCTATATCTAACTAACTCACAGTGGCAAAAGCTCCCTAATACTAAGCTTGCTTCGACTAAGCGAGCTCTCACAAGGAAGTATTTTCATCGATGATATCGATATCGCTCAGATTCCTCGAGAGCCAGTTCGACGCCGGTTAGCCTTATTGCCACAGGACCCACTGGTGTTCTCGAGATCGATTCACCTGAACCTTGATCCGCTGCAAAAGCATACCAACGAGGCCATTATTTCTATCCTTTCTCGGGTAGGAATGCTAAACTCATTGGCATCCAACAGATCCGGCCTGGATAGCCTCGTTAAGAAGGACACGCTTTCTTCTGGTCAGCAGCAGCTGATTGCCTTTGCACGGACGCTGTTGAATCCATCTCCTAGTCTGTTGCTCGATGAAGCTACGTCGATGGTGGATATGCAGACAGAAGCGATGATCATGAACTTGATCCGAGAGGAATTCGAGAATCGCACGGTCATGGATCAAGGGACTATTGTTGAATCTGGACGCCCGCTGAGCTACTTCAGAAAAGTGAGGGTTTGTTTAGAAACCTATGGATGAGGCAGGTTCACGACGGTACTCCACATTTGGATGAGCCTCCAAAGGCTTTATGATGGCTATATAGGCATATACTAGCACGAATATGGAGAGTGTAATCTTGTTGCATTCGTTTAGCTTCTCAGACGGCTTATTATTTCTATGTGAGGACTATATCTGGGAAGTACTGTCCTCTTCATTCGCACCCTTAGCTTATAATACACTAGTAATTTTCCTAGATCTCGAGTTTCTGCTGGCTACCCTACGAAGCTAACGTAAGACAAACCTCTGCTTATCTATGATATTGTGTTGGTCTCTGTATCTAAAGATCTCGATTTGAAAAGCGTATGGCTGTTATACTAACCACCTAGTCAATTACTATAGCCCCTAGTAAACTCATGTGGGCTTTGTCATCATGGCTAGTAAATTTATGACTACGTTGAGATACTAGTTAATCGTTGAAGGGTGAGTCCGAGAGTCTGGGTTCCAGTAGCGCGATGAGGGTGAGCTCAAAACGCACATGGAAATTAATTATCAAAGAGAGTGGAATCATCATCAGAGGTTTCCTCTTCGCTATCAGAAAAGGGGTCTCCAAAGCCGTAACTGTGTCCAAAATAGTCCTCGAGTTCCTCATCCGTAACATCTGCCGCGCCACTAATAGCAGCCACCTGATTCAAGAACCACTGCATTTGCAGTAGTTCAAAGTACGGGAGGGGCATCGTCCCCGGATCCGAGGCCCTTATTGTCATGATTTGGCCAGAGTAGATGGGTTCGTCCGTATCGCAGTTCCACAACTTGGCATTGCTAGAACTTGCCTTCAGGTCGGATGGGAGGGACGGAGGAACCACCATGGACACCTGTGGGTAGTACTCTCGACGAGGCAGCCACCAGAACCTCATTGCAAGGGATTTCTTGTCCTCAGTCATGCCGATGGGTTCAAAGGCAAGGCGTGCCGAGCCCCAGAGGTCGTGCACAATAGTCGAAAGGCGTAGTAGGTTCTGAGTTACCTCTGCGCCTTCCGTACCCATGACATCCTTCTTCCAGCTGGCGATCGTCTCGCGACCCCAGTGACATTGCAGATGGATCCAGAAATTCAGCCGTGCACTTTGGGTCTCATTTCCCAACGAAAGCGGGCAGATGTGACATACACGGACGTCCTACTTACAACGCGGTCCGATTGGGTTTGGCCCTGGTCGACAAGGGGGGGGGGGGGGGGGGCAGTCTGAACAACACCAAAAGAGATTAGCAGCCCCTGATAAAATTGGAATCACCGGTGTTTTAGATAGCAATAAACTCAGAGCGAGAATGGTGCGAGAGTAAGCACCATATGATGTAGTCGCACTCGATATGTAGCGGGTGTGACCATATTTATGGATACTAGAGCATTGTATACGAGATCACGAATGAGAGATACGTGGCTAGTCGCTAAGGAGGCGCGGAATTAGAGTCCGGCGGCACTGGGACGAGATTTCAGATTCAACGATGGCGATCCTTATTAAGGCTCGGCGAGCAAGCCAAACTAATGCCGGACAAAATAATACCACCTGCTTTACTGTTTTCAGCTCCAGACAGCCAAACATGCCGATCAATGCTATCATCCAGCTTTATTCTCAACTATATAGCTTTGAGGTACCTGACAATCTTCCCAATAGCCATTATTCTTATGCCAAGGGACCCAGTTCAACGTGTGCGACGCGGTGTAGCTCTCGCAATGCACAGTTTTGGGGAGCCGGAATCGGTATCTCAGCGCTATCATTGTCGAGAAAGTACTTGAAATGATCAGGCGCAATTTGTAGGAGGCATGTAGCGAGCTGAGTGCCGCCTGGCTCAGGAAAAGTAGAAACATCTGGACTGCGGTTAGCCAGTTGCTTGTACGAGTGAGTTATTGAATCTGGAACACATACAAGACTCGCCTGCGATGGCTTTGGTACAGTCCACATAGGCTGGGGTACAAGTCGGCATGGCCTGTGTAGCTTGTGGAACTTCAGCAATACCAAACGCCGGCTCATGGACCTTCTTAGCAATATCTAGACACTGCTTTGGCATATCAGGGCACTATCAGCGATATTTAGTTAGCTAATCTAGATTGCTAAATAGAGGTTCAAAATTGTAATTAGTAGTTGGCAGGCCACACCTGTTCCTGGAGGAGTGCGATCCAGCCCCTTTCCTGCCTCGCCTGCGGGGCGGCCAGGACGACGGGGGCTAGGAGAGCGACAACAGAGATGAACTACACACTCGATTAGCAGCATTTCTCGCTGTTGCGAAGTATTGATTCTTTACCTTCATGGTTTCTTTATGGCGTGCGATTTCAGTGGATGTAATGAGTATAAAATATCGGATAGAGGTTCACACCAGACTTAGCTGTAGGAAATGGTAGAGGGGAAGACGTTAGATTTATATAACACACCTTTAGGCAGTGAGCAGGCCCGTATATTTCAAGACAGGGGGTAAGTACTCAGATGAATAATTATGATAGCCATAACTATCACTAGATCGTGAATTTTGCTCCACAGTGGCACAGAGATCTACATGGCTGGCTGAATCCGAAACTCAAAATACATCTTCCTGCTGCTGTTTATCTTATTCAGTCATCGTTACTCCGTATTTTATATATCATTGACGTTTCGTTACCTGGTAGGCTAAGCTGGGTTAAGTAAATTGGCACCCGCGTCTAAGATTTCGATGAACTCTTGTATAAAGTAATCTTCTTTTATAAGGTATTGATTTCGCTAACTTTACGGATACATCTGTTTATTATTAATCTATCTACATCTTCGTACTACGGTCAGAGAAGCGCAGTTCTCGAATTCTTTAGAAGCTGGCAATCAACTCAGCTCGGCAATTGATCCAGGAGGTGATGACCGTGCGTATAAGCTGAATTGTGGGGCAAGCTAACTGATGGATCTAGTGGATGCAATAGTACATGCTAGGAGATCCAATTCAGAAGATTTATAAACTTTAATTAAGCGAAAACAAGTGTGTCCTCAGAAGTGAAGGAGCGGATCAATATATTCCTTGTGAAATCTGACGGATCGTCACGGATGGATCACGACGGTCACAACCATGGCAATTATAAGTGGGTTAAAAGCAGTGTTAGGTAATGATATCCGGAACATGGCACTTGAGTTTGCAGATCGTCGGCACATCGCCTAAGCCTTTGGTAAATTGGGCTTCGGCGCGAGATCGACGATTTACTAGGTACTATTGAAAAATGGTCGGGATTGTGGGTACGTGATCTGCATGATTCTTGTCGCGGTGAAGCCCAGCACCGCCTATTCCAGCCCGCCCTCCGCCTACCTCGATGTCCGTGCCAGGCATTCTCTGGGCTGCCGTGCAAACGCTGGCACAATGGATGGCTAGCACCCCCTGCTGCCAGACATTCTGAGCTGCAATAGACGCGTTGGTGGCTTTTTCGATTTTCGCCTGAAGTCTCTCCAAACATGCCGCAAGCTGGTCAATGTTTCCTCGCAGTTCTAGTTCCCTCGCAACAAGCTTATCACCAACTGACTTATGTTCATTTTCTATTCTCGCCCACGATTCAGCCTGTATCTTTTCCTCGTCGCTGAGCTGACGAGCATTCTCTGACAACTCTGCCACCACGGTGTACTTTCTTCTTTCTTCCGCTTCGCGTTGCTCCAGTGTAGCCTTCCTTTCGCGCTCAGTCGCTGCGAGCTGATCTAGTACGTCCTGTTGTCGAGCAGTTTGAGCCCTGAATTGATCTAGATTTCTCTGGTTCTCCTGCTCCTCTTCCGAAAGTTGTTTAAGTCTGGCTGTTTGAGCCTCGTCGTCCCTGAGCGCCTGCTCTCGCTGGCCAGCCGCGAGCAGATCGAGTCGTATTTCTTCGCCGAGTTCGTGCTGGGTCTGCTCAAGAGTACCGATAATAGTTCGTCGCTTCTCTTCGTCGACTTCCAGGCTCTCTAGCTTGATCACCTGCTCAGCTTCCGCTCTCCTCATGTCATCTAACTTCTCTTGCAACGCCTCAGCGTCCCGGCTAGAAGCCATGAGTCTTTCCTCTTGTTCAGATACGGCGTTTTGGAGCTGCGCTATGTTTTCCTGTTGGCCCCTTTCCCTTTGTGTGAGCTGCTCCAGCCTGGCTTCCTGCTCGTCCGCCGTTCGTCTTAGGTTCTCCAGACGGTTTTGCTGAGGGTCTTCATCCACTATCATAAGCTCTGGTCTCGGATGGCCACCAGCTGACGGCTCGGGACCGGGCCTTGGCGGGTCCGTGGTCGCCTGTTCTTCATGCCTGCTATTGACGTCGACAGCATCGACAGAGATCTGCTTCCCCAAGAATGCAAAGTACGTCGATCTTTGAATAAATAGGGATGTCAAAGTTGGTCCGCATGCTACGTCCGCGTGGAGCTTGTCGAGGAAAACGTAAGGCTTGTGCCGCGCTTGATCTGGTCGGTTGGGTATGCCGCTTCGATTGGGCGATCGAACTTGATCCTCGCCCGCATCCGTATCGTCACCATCGCGTATAGCTTGGGCCGATTTCATCAGCTCCGTTACTCCTGTTACGCATCTCTCAAGATCATGATACCTGAAACGATCAGATTTTCGAGCCGTCAGGAGCAGTCGACGGTCAATTTCTCGGTCTGGGCCTCGCTGTAGTAGGTCCTGGATCCGCACCGATCTAAATCCTAGCTTATGGGCTAGTGAAGCAAATTCAAACAGCACCTTTTCGTTGACCTGGCCATTCCTGGGGCCTGTGAGCTTTTTCTTGGGCTCAGCCGGCATTTCCAGGTACTCGCGCAGCGCATAGAGCCATAGAACTCTATACGCGACGTCGAACCAATCTATGTCGCTTCCAGAGACAGATCTGAACGACGAGCTAGACGTCTGAACCAAGCACAGGTTGTTGCCGTAATCCGCATCTGAGAATGAGTACTCCAGGGCAGACCGTATGGTTTCCCTCCTCTCGAGACGCACCAGCCACTTGACACTGTCTGCGACAAGCTTGAGGTGCTTGAGATCGTCGAAAAATCCCGAAAGTGACGGGACTAGGGAGTCAACTGTGGCAGCGCGAATCCTAGACCAGATGGCTTACCGCTGTTCGCCACTAAACGCGCTGAGAATCTCTCCCGCACAGACGCGACCGTAAAGACCTCGGGCTTCCCCGTCGCAAGCGCCGGGCGCCTTGAGTTCTAGGGCACGTACCGAGGCTGCGTCGAGCCTATGCATATCTCCCTCGTTTCCGCCAAATACGGCATACCAGAAATCTCTAATATGTTTAAGATACGATAGCAATTCCTGTAAGTCAGTGACACGGCTTCCTCTGGCATGGAATGTTGGTTACCTCGTCGCATCTTATGGATGTCATCTTGTTTACTGCACTTAGCCTCAACCCGCAGTAGAGGGCTGGAAGATGGCGGAAGGCATCAAAGAGCAGGCGCGAACTTCGGATGCCCCAGCAACTGTTCAAGGCGATCTTTCGGGGTGTGTGGATCCTTTTACGGGTATGGCAGCTAAGCGTGCCCACCACCGCCTCTCAAAGTACGAGCTCTCTTACCCAAAGACGCCCTGGTATTGCCGTAGTGTTGTAATAGAATTCCCCGTCGTCTGGTTTCCGCTCGTTTGCGTATTCTTCTGCCAGGTCTCGTTTCGCTTCGAGGCTGATATCTTTGCTGAATGAGCTTTCCTGCTTAGGTACATGGTAGACTACAAACCTGCGATGAACAAATCAATAACCCAATATGTGTCGGCAGATCCAGAAGTTTCTTTGGCAGCTTTGTACCCGATGCTGTCCTCGAAGACACTCTAGACGTACGCCCGGCGGTAAGTCTAGTCTAGGGTAGTCTGGGCCGGGCGAAAGCAGAGCGTCTCGGGTCAGTCCAGAGGCGTTTAGCGCCTCGCCCAGTGTCGCCTCGTCAACCACCGCTGGAATGCGATTTTGCAAGTCGCCTGGCTTGCAGCCCCGTGGTCCCCGAAACAGCTTCTTCGGACGCTGGACATTCTTGGGATCCAAGCTTCTTGAATTTGGGAACTCTAACATATTGAGCTTAATGCGAGCAACACCTATGTGCTTGGCGGATTTTTCGGCTGGAATACGCCTAGAAGCAACTCTGAAGCCAATTTCAGACATAGGCTTGGCAAATTTGACTGAAAAAAAATGAGGTGAATGAGCACGATAGCATATGCCAAAGTGATATCCATTAGAGCCACCATTGATCCGAGAAAAGGGTTGAGAAAACCTGAGGAAGGAGGACAGGCGGACAGGCTTAAATGCTGCTTGGGGGCCATAAACCCACTTTTCGGTTGTGTTTACAAAACCAGGCAGGCACCCACACATCAGCGCTGGCAACCTGTCAGGAGACGGGTACGAAGCGATGCGTCTTGGTCAGAGCAGCACCCTTCAAAGAAAACAACGTCCTGTAGCAGCTCCGCCCAAGGGAAATGATCGCGCTGTCTTTGTAGGATTCCCCCGACAGCGCAGGTATCCTGGATGCTGCAATTTATCAACTTGCTGCAACTCCTCTGAAGCCTGTTCTCTAAAACCTCTCCGCGTACCCTCGCGTCACTGCTTTCTGGTGTCTGTCGATGGTAACACGGGCTCGAGATCTGGTGCAATCCCTCAAGGCTTATAGGCTCGATCCTTTCCAGTCGTAGCTGCTGCTCGTGAAGTAGGCGAATTCTCGTTTCGTGAGGTCGAGCTGGGCTCGTTTGGACTTGGCGCGCAGACCTCGATCTCTGCGGTGTGGCGAAGGTGACAAGCACACGGTTCATGGATGGCGTTGTTTAGCGCAAGTCCCTTGACGGGCTTAAATTAGTAGCCGGAGTTGCAAATTGAACTACAGCACCTTAATGCCAATAAGTCAGTGCCTCAACAGAGAGGAGCTGGCAGCGTAGGACGTTGGTCGTGCGCAGGATCACGTAGGTCTGGCTCAGGGAGTGGCACCAGGGACCGTTCTCGAGATCAGCATTTCCATGAGGAGATAGGGTTCTTCTGCAGCAGGCCGTTCATTACGACCCGGCGAGTCGAACCAAGGCAGAAGCGAAGAAAGCAAGGGTGTATGTCTTTCTCTCTCAGTTTACCTACTGCCAAAAGGTTTCAGCGGCTGGCGACGTTCAAGCAAACTGCTCGACTGCAGTGGCGTCACACAGCATTTGTCCCTGCATATGGCTGCAGGGTGCCAGAAGTCAGATTGGAGGATGACGGCGGGGAAAAAACATACAACAGGAGGGATTCGCTGGTGGTCACCCACCCAACTACTAACCTCCCGGCGTGTGGCTTAAACGCGGCCAGAAGTCGGGTGGCTGCCGCCCGGGTGAGCTAGCGGGTGAGCCGCTTTAACGTCGCGCGACTTTGGGTGAGCTTGGGTGAGTGCACAATAGATGGGGTGAGCCGCCAACTGACACACCCGAGCGCGCGATACCTCGCGAAAAATTACCCAAAACTGAACTTTATTACCCACTTCTCCTCTCATCCATACTAACTATTGGATAGAAATCGATCGGTTCTCAGAAGCTAGCGTTTCTACCTTCCTTGCATAGCCACAATGCCGTTCACTCACTAATCTGTCCTCTTGTGAAAAGGCCGCGTGGACCTCTCTTATAGCAATACACGTGATTATAGTTATTGCCTCAGGTTAGAGTCACCTAACCCCAACGATAAGAGTGGAAACAGAACAGCCTTCGTCCTTGTAAGATTTCACTTATCAGGAGTCATCATAATCTGTATATTATATCCCCAAGTACGAATGAGAATTTTCTCTTATTGTCCGCTCCGAGATCAGCTCGAGAAACCCGGCATCAGCTCGGCTGCGTCTATTGCAGGCAAACTGCACACGTCTCAAACCATTAGAACATTTCAGGACGCAGATTAACTTTGCTCTTGAGATGGATTTAATGGTGTCATCAAACGACGTTTTTCAATCAACTGCCTGTGTAGCTCCAGGTGTTAAAAAATCACCTGATAGCCTTATTCTCTGCCGAAAACCTCTGACCGCCTTGCTATTAATGCCCAACCTGATAAACCCCTCAGATGCCCCACGCGTCTTGTCTGATCTTGGAGCGCACCATTCTGGCTAACGACAGGTTGTTTAGCAAGCATCACGCTGGCTCTTTGCAGGATAAACCGATATGCCCTCTGCATCTCCCTTGGAAGCAACTGCAGTTGTAGCGGCAGCTAAAGTTAGGTCTAAGATTCTGCGAGCATCGCACGACCGTTATCCCTGGTTATTCATTTCTCCCGAGAGTAAGGAAGATGTTAGACCTGTTGTGGAAGCTTTGCTCGCAGTTCGTGTTCTAGCCATATATGTAATTGTCTGTGCACTAACAATATCTTTAGAACAAAGATGTCCTGCAACGCATCTCTGAAGATACTGGAGTAGTCTTTGCTACAAATCCATTTCACAATATCGTCGATTACTATCCCATAATATGGACACAAAGATCCGGTAAAGTTGAACCGCCATTTCCTGGAAAGGCTTTGGTGATCGTTGGCCTGGAATACGTGGATCAAAACAATGGGCTTCCAAAACTTCATAAGCGTGCGTTATTTCCGGGGGACTATGTTTCGATATTGGGGGACAACGAAATACATTTAAGCGATGGAGGGGGAGGGACTTCATTATTCATTATATTGGAGAAGTCCTAAATGAACAGGATTGTCATCACAATAAGTCCTTTAGCGGCTATATGTACTTCTATCCGAATCAAACCATAACCATGCTTGATATACGCATTGAAAATTCCAAACGAATAGGGTCAGGGTTTCTTTGCTACGCTATACAAAAGACTCAGACCCACTGACATCAAAGATGGTGGTGTTTTTCTGTGCATTAGGGGTAGCGTGCTGTGACGGCAACGGCTGCAGACACTCAGTTGCATGGATCTGCCGCACTTGCAATACTGTCGGATGGGGTAAAATTGTGAAACCTATCACTGTGTACCATTGATGCAATAGCCGCCCACGCGTCCGGGGCTTCAGGCTGCGGGATATCAATCGTTGTATGCTGGGCAACCCCCCTGCTAAGTGACATTGTTGCAGCAGCCCACGCATCTGCGGCCTCAGGCTGCGGAATATCGATTGCTGTACGCTGGGCAAACTCCCCGTTAAGTGAGTTTGTTTGTGCA
>NW_015378430.1:0-32866 GCF_001204775.2 Aspergillus nomiae NRRL 13137
CTAACACCTCCCCCCCCCTCCCAAAAGTTCGCCCAAGAGCTCCTCTCAACCTTCAGCACCGACCTGGGCGAGGTAGCCCTCATCCCGGCCACGGGGGGCATCTTCACAGTAACGATATACCATTCCTCGTCAGCGGAGACGGGGACACAGGAGACGGTCTTGTGGGATCGGAAGACGAATGGGGGGTTTCCTGGTATGTACTGGTAGTCCGTTCCATTGTTTCTGGGGTTTTTTTGCCGGGTTGGGTATTGGTTGATTGGGTTGGGTTTTGCTTGTGTGGAGGGAGGCGATGCTGATATTTCTGTAGAGGTGAAGATGCTCAAGTCGTTGGTGAGGAATGTGATTGATCCGTCCAGGGACTTGGGACATACGGATCGGGCGCTGAGGGCTGCTGGTGTGTCTGTGAAGGAGGGAGGTGAGAAGGGAGAGGGGGGCCAGGAGTGTGAGGATTGTCGGTGATGGAGTTGGGTCGGTGGGTATCGGGGGTGGTTTGTCCTGCCTGAAGGATAGATATACCTGTAATGTGTAGACATACAAAACTACTATAAGACTGTCACAAGTTGTATGTCATAGAGCACTCTGTATAACTAGGTGACAATAATACCGCTACAAGTAGAATTGTTGGAAAGATCTAGGCCATGCTCGACGACTTAGGTGGGTGAAATATATATATCACTGCATTGGCCTATGGCACAATCATGGTACTGGAAAAGAAAAGCGACAGCGAAATGCAACTATAGACCCGTGTTTTTAAACACAAATGAAATGTAAGGCACAGTCCAGCCATCTGGTGAACCTCAGAACGCCAAAACCACGCCCTGACTCTATGTCCGCCAACCCAAAGCCTATCCGGTAGAAAAGATCCAGTAGGAGAACAAGGAAATGGTCAAAGTGAATGAACGATAATAATACGGAATAAAAGGGAATATCGAGGAGGAAAAAAATGAAAAATGAAAAATGAAAAAGAAACAAGGGACAGAATGAAGGCGTCAGAAGGTTGACAAAAAAGGAGAAGAAGAATATATAAGAGAGGGTTCAAGAGTTTTAATGCGTCCCTGCAGTCAAAAACTGACCCCTGACTTCAGATATCATCTGGTCAGGATATCCGAGATCCACAAGTGGGATTGATACACCCGGAAAGCCAGTACTGCTGGTGTGCGGAGAGCATCGCCAGTGGCGCCATGATATAGTCATCGGGATGCCATCCGAAAGGACTCAAAACATGCACATGCCAGTATCGCGGGTCATTCCGCGCGTCTACCTCGGGAACCATGCTTTTTCTTTTTGGTTGCTCGGGTTCGTCTGTCAACCGAGCCGGTCGTGAACATCATGCAATTCCATCGTTAATCGAGTCATCAGCCAATGCATTACCCAATCCTCCCATTGATCCACATGAATCCCAGCCAGAAACACCTTGAAACCATGTAAAACAAACAGAACATTGATCGATGAAATCCTCTTGAAAGATAGATACCATCATGATTCACCGCTCAGCTCATGATGGTGAGAATGATGGGTTTTGCGTTTCCAGAATGCTAATCGCAGGCGACTTCGACGTTTCAACAACTTGCGCGATGACTGCTCTCCGCCGCTGGATCCATCCCATTGCTGACCATTGCCATCGTGCTTTGGGCTTCCAGGGGAGTGTGCAGGCTGTTTAGAATAGCCATTGCTGTTCCCTCTCACGGGTGCCATAGTATGATTCTTGTTCATCTCATCCGACTGAGAATGGGAAGTATGGCTAGACTGTGGTGGATGACCCTCCGATTCCCGGTCGATATTGGAAGAGCCTGGACGCACGTCGCCTCTATCACTTTCATGATCGCTCCTGCTACTGCTTTCCTGGCTAAAGCCTTTGTCCTCACCGTCATCTACAGTGAGGAAACTGGTTGCGTTCGTCGCAGGAGAAATAGGAGTCATATTATTGCTGTAGTTGCTGATGCTGTGGGTTCGGGTACAACTGTTCCGCTGCGAGTTCGATGGGCCAGATGTGCGTCCCGATGAGTTAGTGTTGGCGTGATGGTGACGATAGTTTTGCGGACCATTGCGTGAACTGCTCGGTCTTTCGCCTGTGATCTCCCCGGCACTGTTGCGGACGCCCGAAAAATCGTGTGAACCATCTTCCTTGTGCGAGTTAGAGCAAATTACGGCGGCCAGAACTGCGGAATCCCTTGAAGAGTGGCCGTCAGCGGCCCCATTCGATACTCCGGAATCCGTCCGAACCCTATTTCTCTCTGGGGACGCGCCTGCGATTGAGACCATATCAAGGTCTGGCACAGCGTTGGAGGACTTGCGCGATGGTGTTTGCGACGGCAAGGGATTTCCAGTTATGTCCATTGAAGGACCGGCTGTGTCCGGAGAGACGACAGGGCTGATAGTGTTCTCATTTAAAGTCCCGCGCGAGGTCTCAGAACCCACAGACGAGTGGGCTGCACCGAAGTAATCTGCCTCGCGCCGACCACTGATTTCATTGCTTGGCAATGCTTGCTTGGCAGAAGAATCCGGTCCGCTCGTCGTTAACGGTGCGCGGAGACCCTTGAAGCCCTTCAAACTCACAGCGGGGCTCTGAGTACAAGGAGATACCACGTCTTCAGGGCCATTTTCGTCCAGTAACGCCTGCTTTCGTTTCTCCAAATCAGCGAGGTGATGCCATCTGGATTGGTTATTTCGAATATGCTCAACGGTAAATCGCATATCGGGTAAGATATCCGCTACACCCTCGAATAGAGGAAGAGCAAATATAGACATGAAACCGATCTGACCGATAGCGAGTTTATATACGTTCCCGAGTTCTGGTGGTCCGCCGAACAAAGCAGTTTCCATGCCAACCTCCTTTTCCATTTCACCTTGATTGGCGAACTCCTCCTGCAGAATTTTGGTCCATTTTTCAGCCACATCCCATGGCCGCGCCACATTACTGATATCGGCGCATTTGATCAGCAGACCACATAGAAGGGTCTTGTACATATCAAGATCCTGGGGTTTCCATCCATCAACAGTCTGACCGTTCTCATAGAATTTCTCTTGCAAAGACCCAAGTCGCTCCATGAACTTCTGATGGACGCCCATGTCTGTTGCCAAGATCGAGCTGATCAGCAACTTGCGAATCTGCTTATCCTTGAATGCGGACGGCCAATAGCGGCGTAAGATCTGCGAAAAGGCAGCGCAGTGGAATGCCTCCAGCACCGAGTTGTCATTGTAGAGCTGTGCGAGCGGTGCGTTGAGCTTGACCAGGAAAAAGTTGTTCACTCCAGGGTGGCCCACGTCATGACCGATTGCCGAAATCAACAGCGTAAGAGTATCGAAGGGTGTGAGAAGGGATGCAATAGGAGATTTCGAATCAGTGTCTCGGGTCACTGACCCATAAGGGGGTAGAGCGCCGATGTGAAGGAGGAAATAAAATACAGATTGCAAGACGTCAATAGCATGTCGAAAGTTATGGTAGAGAACAAAGGAGTTGTAGGATGCACGACATGCGAGTAAGAATGTCCGAAGTTCACCTAATTCACGAAAACCATACCCAATCAGCCATCTCAGCAGATTTCTACAGGATTTGATGATTCACTTACCTGGTGTTAATTGCCACTGTTCCAGATTTGGCATAGTGAAGGCATGGTGCAGGATTTCAGAAGCCCCCAGCACAAGTTCATCATCAGAAAAATCATGAGCTGTAAAGTTCCAGTTCCCGATCTGCTCTTTTACGAGCGCCTCACGTTCTGGGCTCACATTTAATTCACTCCTAGAATGGTGAGTTAGACAAGTTGGTGTTATAGGCACTGCAGTACATACTGATCTTGGAATTCTTCTATCACCTCTTCGGGATTGCAGATGCCCTTCATAAGCTTCGACACCCTACACAACACAATCAGCACTGCATTCGAAGCTAATGATGGTTGGAACCATCAGAATGAACTCACATTGCTTCTCGTAAGTAGGCATATGGCTGCTCATCGTGTACACCTACCCATGAATGCTTGCGCAACTTTTTTCTGGACATGAAGCGCGACTGTTCTTTCAAAGCGGACTTGCGAGCACGGAAGGCGTGGACTACAAGGCCCTGCATCCTAGCGTTGCTCAGGGGTGACGCTAAGACGTCAACGGCGCCCGCATCTAAGCATTTCGATATCTGCTGAAATTCGGGGATCGCCCCATTGCGCTGGGGGTCCACAGACACACTACCAGGGACTTGAGCAGAAGAGCGCAAGATAGCAACCGGGACGATTAAGTTTGGGGACTCTTGGACTTGAATGTCGGCAGACAGTCCCGACAACAACTTCAGATCATGCACCCCTTCGGACTGAGACGAGAAGGTGAAGCCGCGACGCAAAGACGCCGGAGATG
The DNA here is from genome assembly GCF_001204775.2 of Aspergillus nomiae NRRL 13137. Classification (NCBI taxonomy): domain Eukaryota; kingdom Fungi; phylum Ascomycota; class Eurotiomycetes; order Eurotiales; family Aspergillaceae; genus Aspergillus; species Aspergillus nomiae. Next base: position 4,342 of record NW_015378430.1, read on the forward strand.
GAGGAGATACCTCGGGCCATGAGCCCCGGCCACTTTTCCGACGGGATAAGCCGGCGTCTTCCCCTGACAAATCGACGTCAAAGAACGCGAAAATAGGTCGGCACGTTGTGAGGGCGTCGTCACTAAGTTCGGCGAGTTTGGATGCGAGAGAAGGGCCAACATTACAAAGATAAACTATACCGGAGACTTCAGTCAGTAACAGTACCGCGAGAAGCACTGGGTGAACATAAGACATACTCCGTTTGCAGACCCCCAGTAGAACTTCCACATCTGATCTCAGAGAATCGGGTTCGTCAGGAAATGTAGAGGCACCGGAACTGGAGGTATTCGAGGAATCAGTTGGGCTTTGATACACCCACCGTTCTTGGACGACACGGCGATCAATATACACGGCCGAGCATTCGACACCATCCATGCTGTCGACTGGGTTCGGCACACCCATAGCTTAGAGCTTCTCCAGTTCAATGTGTGATGGATGGACAAGAGAAGTAATAGATTGGTCAAAGAGAAGACAATATTCTACCCAGTTCAAACTCGGTCTCATAAGGCTAACACCGAGTTGATAGTGTAGGTTGCAGCGCGAATAATTACGGGGAAACGAAGCAATGAAACACGGAAAAACGAGTGGCTGGCAGAGTAGATAGAGAAGGTGACGGTGGACGGTAGGTGAAATGAAAAAGGAGAGACTGAGAAATGGTAAGGAGCAACGGCCCTAATCTTTTTTGCGTTCTATCGGGTCAGCAACCATATGCAAAGTTTTGGTGATGTAGTGTATGTAGGCGACACGGCGAAGCCAGTATGGAGAGGATCAAAGAGGACTGCGCCCCAGAAGCAGCTGCAGGTGCGCATTCGAACAATGGATTGTTCGCTGTACTTGTCCACAGGGATTTGATCAATTGTCAACCTGCCCAGAGCGAAATACCTGCCCAGGGTCTCTGTTTCCGAGACATCCAGTTCTTTGTTCCATACACAAGCCTCCAGATGGCAGTCTACCACGATCGCCACATACACGTACACGGGATCCACTCACGTTTGGGTTCGGCAAAGTTCGGTAGGTCGAGAGAATAAAGAGACCGAGAGCGAAACACGACCTGGTGTGGGCCAATTGCTTAGTGCTGTGCTGTTCTGCACTACCAAAATCACCGCCGATAGAAACCGATTAGGAGCACCCCGCGGGATCGCGACTCAGGTGAGATTCGCCGAGATCAAGGACGACAAAATTCGAGGCCCAGAAGCGGGAAATCTTAGGGCGTCATGGTGGGCCACGGGCAGGGCCACACGGGAAAATGATGACACGAGACTCAAAAAGGTGAAGAAGAGGAGCACAGCGTGCGGTCGCGCCGACGATCGACAATCAAGGCGTCTATTAGGAGAGCAAAAACAAAAGTCGACGAAGCAAAGAAAAGACGATAGAAGACGGGAACAATAGTCCGAGGGTAGGTGAAAGACCGGAGGTGTGCGTTCAGATATGAGGCCGGTTGAGTACTTGTACAAAGGGGGATGTTGGCACAGAGAGGCGAAGGAAAATGAAAAAGGGAGATAATGTGCAGATAGTCGTCAATGAGATTGTTCAGACAGGAGAATAAGATTGTAACAATAAGGAAGGGAAGAATGAGAAAGAAGAGAAGAAGAAGAAGAAGGAGAAGAAGAAGACGATAGATGATGGAAGGAGGGAACGAATTCAGGGAGTGGGAAGAAGAGTGGAGGACGAGTGGATTGATTGAGGTTCTTTGGGTAATTCCGATCCAAGGGCCCTATCGGTTGGCGCAAATGTAAGTATAACTCTGGAGAACAGAGGGAAGGTTCAGTTCCGTCCAAGTAGGGCAATGGAAACAGATGAAGATAAACCGTCCAGTAGGAAATGCCAGTTCCGGAAAGGTAGAGGTCAGCGGCGTGCGCTTTGTGAGACTGACTTCTTTTTCCTTCGTTTTTTTCCCCTTCGCTCAGGCTTTCTTCCAGACTTCCAGAAGGTCGCGGCACGGCGGGTGTGGGCGTCGTCAGACTCGGCGATGGGGCCGATCTGTAGGTAGAGTAAGGTATTTATTACATACGGGGAGGTATTGATAGGGTAACCGATGTGGTGTATCGTTAATCCTGTCGGAGGTCCTCCAGTACGTCTTCCATACCTGCCAGTTACTAGTCTCTTTTTACTATTAATAACCCTTGGCCTTCTTTTACAGTGGTTTCATTAATTGATGTAGGTATAATTTATTCATACGTCAATGGGGTGGAGGATTTTGTATCTTCCCTGCATGGGGTTCATCACCATGACAGGAACCAAGTCAGACATCTTCAAGATGGAAAAGGTTTGGGAGATAAAAACATGACAAGTAAGTACCTTACCAACCAGTGGAATCCCTACCCAACCGGACGAGGAACCACACCCAATTTCCTGATGATCGTGATATGTGTCCAATCCGGTCTCCGGGCAGCATGTAAGGAAGAAGACTAGAAACTCGACAGAACTGAGCTGAGCCACAAATGAGGGGACACGGACGCACGAATCGGGTGAAGGTTCGTAACAGGTTAGAAAAAAAAGAAAAAAAAAGAAAAAGAAAATATTATTAAGAAGTGACCAACACTGGCGAGATAAAGTGAGCGGAGAGAGTGGAGAGGATGACGCTTAAAACAAACAATCTCATTAGTTCCTTTCAATCTCCGTGGGTTTTTCTAGAATGCCGGCTGAATTTCCTAAATCACCACTAAATCTATCGTTAGATCAATGAAGGATTGTAATTTAGGATTGCTGGGTAAATTATTACCGGAAGCGTTTGGTACGGATAGATTGAGATCATCTACTTACCTAGGTACAAGTACTACCCTAAGGTACTCAGCCTTCTTCAATCTCTCTGTCTGTTACACCCCCTCTTGCGGTACAGTACAGATTGTAATTTAAATTCCGCATTGCCAATGCGGATATGTAATCAACAAGAAGTTCATCATCTTCTAGAACTTCCATGCGCATGGCACATAAGCACTTTCTGTGCTGTAAGGACTTTAACCTTTAGCCTTGCGCGAAAAAAAGAGAAGAAAAAAAAAAAAGAGTGGCAACCAACCGCTGACGTCGACTCACACCTCAAGAATGTGGTTCGTATGATGTGATGGATGATCAACCGAACAAATAAATGAGATAACCACAAATTTTCATCCCCTCAACCGTTGTGACAGGTGGCAAAGATTGCGCGCACCCCCCTCTCTGCAGTTTCTTACGTGAGCAACCTTTGTAAATAACCTTCCAGAGAATCCGGGGAATTTCTGGATCCTGGTGTTTCGCCTGAAAGAATGATATTTGATGCGCTGGTAGTGTTTGCCTGGCTCTCGGCAGCAGGGCATCGGCGCCGGTGGCCTTGCTGTGCCTCCAACGTGAATCAATGCAAATCCCGTCGTGCCCATTCGTTCGGAAAATCCACCAACCACAGGGTATCCTTGAACAGGGAAAAAGAGCCCCACGGAAACCAAGCTATCACATGGTTCCCTTCCAGTGTCAGTTGCGGCCGCATGGACATGTACACAGTATGTATGTATGGAGGTATCTGTATGTATCAAGTGTTCTCGCGTGAGCAATAATGATGTTGTCGACCTTGGAATGTGGTTCATGCATTCTGTGTAGGATCGACGACGTTAAAGTTCTGAGCTCGATGCAAGGACGGGTCCGGCGTACATGCGTCGATACCTGATAATTAATAGTATTCATGGAATTTCGGTAAGTTGTAAAAGTATGAAAGGATATTTACACACCGAACGGCACTCCCCCATCCTATATACAATTGCAGAACCGTCATGGTGAACCGATGCAGGTAAGGAATAAATCGATCGAATCGCAGACCGGGGTCCAGATTCCAGATTCCGCCCCTAGTCGCAACTAAGTGGGAATTGTCAAACCTAACTCGGGAGCCACCAATATAAAACTAGCAATGGAAAGCACCACTAATAAGCACTAACCACTTAATATAATAATCCTTCCATTTCGCCTTTATCTGAGGCTCAACCATAGACAAATCAAAAGCCCGGTGACGATCCCCTGTCACAGCGCATTGCATCAGCCGTCCAACTGCCTTCGGCGCTCGGGTCAATGTAAATATTTGACCAGGTTCCCTGCGCTTCCTATTAGTCCCTCGCGTCCGGGATCGTCCCCGTCGATCCATACCACGAAAGAAGAAACGACACTGGAAACGGCATACTAAGTATTATCATTTGTAGTATCTACCCCGCTTCTCTTCTTCTATCAAGAGTTCAAACTGCACTCGTCTGCCGACGGCCCAATGAGGCCTCGCGCAACCGTGTTTTCATATGATGGACGATACATCGGAAGCCGTGGAAAACAATTCTCAACGCTAATATATGAAACTCCCAGTCCATGCCACCCTGAATACTTTTGGGCTATTGCGGACGGCGGTGTAACCCAAATATATCATGCTCGTGATGTAGGAACCAAAAAGTAAAAAGGAAAGAAAAGAAAGGAAAGAAAGGAAAAGAAGATGCATACAGACGAACGGGAAGGAAGGGGGGAAATGAGCAACGGATTAATCTAGAACCACGCTGATGGCAAGAACCCAAACCCCGTTTTTAAATGCCACACGATCCAAACAACACGAAGGAAATGCCAAAGTAGAGTTTAAAAAAAAAAAAAAGAAAAGAAAAGAAAAGAACAACAACGTAATAGAACTATATCATACATCCCTGGAAACCCTCCTTCTAAGGTTCTGCAAGCATAGAACTGCAACAAGGCTTAAGAGAGTAAATTCTTGAGCGATGGGCTTGCGCTGGCACCAGACTGCCATTTGTTCCGTTAATATTTGTATGCCTGCTGCTGCTCGTCGGACCTGCGGGCGCGATGACAGGTGTATCGTCTAATTTCACTGGTGGAGTCCGACCTCGTGGGTCAACATGTGCTTGCGAAACCGGAGGGGACTGCGTTGGCGCACTAAGAACGCGGTCGGCAGAGTATACACGTGCCGGTGGTCCCCCGTTCAATGCACTGAGTGAGTGCTGTGGAGAGTGTCGAACCATCGTTGAGTGCACATCTGGAGGTGACGCCGATGGGGCGTATGGTCGGGCCCGCCGGGTGAGAAAGATGGGGAGAGGGTATAGAGACTGGCCCATAAGGGCTCTGGTGAGTGGGAAACGGCTGGGGAGGTGGAGGAGGAGGATGAGCTCCGCTCGTGTAATGATGCGGCGGGGCATGGTGTGAAGGAGCGGGCTGGAAGCCATTCATATGGTGCGGTGGGGGTGGTGGAGGCCCTCCGCGGTAGCTAGCAACTGGAATGCCATTGCGAAGCTTATCCCCATAATCGCCGGGACGCTGTTCATATCCCGGATACCATTCTGGTCCATTAGAAGGCGGCGGACCAAGAGGCCTAGGCAACACCCCGGTTTGAGGAGGATGGGAAGGAGGATGGGAATGAGGAGCGTAAGGATGGCTGTGATATTCTGGAAGACGTGGTGCGGGGAGGACTGGCCGCTGAGCCGAGTAAGGAGACGGCCGAGGCTCTGGAGAGGGTTGGGCAGGACCGGCAGGTATCTGCTTGAGATGGCATTTATGACACTCGTATGACTCCTGATTCTGTTGGCCCAATGATGCTTCGGCATTACCCGCTAGTCCATTCCTATCAGCGGTATTAAATTCACCATTAAGCTTTGTGAGAGAATGCTGAGAGGGATTTCGATGAATATATGGTGGGCTTGCTGAGGCAGCAGGCGGAAATCTTGGTTCATTCATCCCAGCTCCGTTGAGTAGGGGTGTCCTGTGATCTGCAGCTGTGGTTCGCCGCGACTTATCGACAGGCCACCACCGAGGGGTGTATGCGGTAGAGCAACGCGCACATTTTCTTGTTGCCTCCGTGCCAGTGATCTGGGCGGGTGCATGGTTCTCGGAATCAATAGCCATCTCGTCTGTAGCTTCCTCAGTGGACACCCCGGTATTCTTAGAGTTATCCTTCGTTGTAGGCGGAGGAGCGGTAACGCCATTGACAGCGGATGCCCGTCGGTGTCCGGCCGACGTCGCATTGTGTTGTGATGCACTGACAGACTGCTGAACATACGCCGCTCTACGCAGAGTCCCAGTCAAGGAGAGGTCGGCTTGTTTGTAGTTTTGGACAAATCGCTGGAGGGCGTTGACGCCTTCTTCCTCCGTCGGCTCGCCTACTGCATGAACAACAGACGGTACTATGTGATGGGGGCACCAAATTCCCGCAGAGGCTACTCCTACCTCATCCCTAAGTCGTACACTTTGCACAGTATCTCTCTTAGAGCTCTTAACGGGTGTAATATCGAAGCCGAATGTGTACTGCGCCTGGAACGCGCAACCGACATGGAACTGAGCATTGCAGCCGCTGAAATGGCATGGCACACAAGCACCACTGTTTGACTTGCAGATTTTGCAAACCTCGCGGTACTTGTCTGCCGGAATGAGTGCAAATCCTTCAGCAGGTTCAAGCTCTTTGGAGTTGGCAAACTTGATCTCAGGAGTCCAAACCGCACAAGCGACATGTACCCAGTTGTTACCATCAGTCCGCTTCAGAGGTTCTCGAGGACCGATCGGCTTGCCTACAGCTTCCTGCCTTTGCCGATAAAGCTTGATAGCTTCGTTAACCATCTCCTTCTCTAGCCTCTCCTTTTCCCGGTCCCGCTCAGTCTTCTTCTTGTGTGTCGACCTTGGGGCTTCCATCAACTCATGCTCTGTCCAGGTCACAGGACACAAAACACACTCGTAACAAGTCGAGAACAAGGGATTTCTGTCATTGGTACACATGTCGCATAGCCATTTGACGCAATTCCGTGACGGGCTGACTCCGTAGCAGCTTCGATGAACGGTTAGCCGGCAATCCCTACAGGATAAATGTTGGTCGCCCATAGGTTCCATCTTGTTACAGACGGCACAAGGGAGTGTCTTAGCCTTGGGTGGATCGGGGACAATCGGTGCCGGTTCTGGGGCCTTCTCTGGTGCCGGCTTCTTCTTCGGTGCCGGTTCCACGGATGTAGCAGTTGAAGTCGCGCCACTGTCCTTGTCGTTGGTGCGCCCCTTCTTTTTTGTGGCCTCTTGTACTTGAGGGTTGGCTGTCACAGGAACACCAATCGAGGCAGCAGTGGCAGCGGTTGCACTATTGATGCTAATCGGAGTCTCGGTGGAAATAAGGAGCTGTGTCAGCAGCTCCTCATCAACACGCCGGCGCCACGACTTGTTGCCACTTTGAGATATTTTCTTGGCGACTTCATCGACATTCTCCCACTGAATTCCATATTTTCTCCATAGTAGAGCGCATCGTAAGCAGAGAGCTACCGTAAGCTGTGGCCCCTTATCTCGTTGTTTTGAGGATGGTTCGCTTGGAGTTGTAGTTCCGGGCGGGATCCCAGGGGCACGCCGCCACTGGCGTGAAGTACGTGTAGAGCAGAACTTGCACTGAAAACCACGCTTTTTCTCAACGGCCTTCTCATTATCATAGGCTGAATCATCATAATCATCTGCCACGTCATCCACAAGCTTTGCGGGGTTGTTCCGTTTGGCTTCCTTCTTGCCCCGCCTACCTTCATAATGATCCCAGATCTGGTGACCGCGGGCTGTCTTCTTCCACATGTAGTAGAACCGCACAATTTGATAATGCGGTACAGTACCGACGTGTTTCGTCAGGTTCCGCCACTCCGATCCGTACTTCGCAACGCCCTGCTCGAAGGCTTTTACTTCTTCAGGACGCAAATGGGGTTCCTTTAGATCCTTGTACTTGTTCATCTGCTTCAATTTCGAAAGAGCAGTCTCGACATCGAAACTGTTTGCATAGAGCAACTCCAAAGCCTTATCCAGGAAATTTGTTGAGTACTTTTCGACCCCAAGATCAGGCGCTATCTCCTTTGCTCTAGCCATATAGTCGTCGATGAGCTTCTCTCGATCCGCAGCGCTGAGATCCGCACCAGGCGCATCGTCTTCGCCCCGAGAGGGTATTTGGGTCGCAGTGGGCATCTTGAACATTAACTCCGCTGTGCGCACCTGCTTGCCGTTCACGGTAACCGGCTCATCTTCACCGCGTCGTACATATCCCTGCGGCTCATCCAGAACCCATTTTGGTCTGTTTGCCTTCTCTTGCTTCGCAGCTTCAAGTGCGGCTAGGGCCTCTTTCGAGAGCTTCGAGTCCTTGCGACCTCCAGAACTTTTCATATATTTCTTCTTGATATCGGTTGGCTTGACATATTCCACAGGGCGCCCTGGCCAAGGGTTTACGATCGCCTGGAACCGCGGTCCCAACCGAGAGCTTGCTCGAGGATATATCCGGTCGTCATAGTCCAGCGCATCTTCAACACGGCAGTGTATGCCCAAATAGCGGTAAGGCCACATCCTGGCCTGCGCAACCTGTTCTTCTGTGGCTGGCCGAGGGGCTTCTTCTTCGACAACGGCAGGGGTGCTGCTTGTTGTGCCGTTCGCACCGTTGGGCTCTTCCTCCTCCTCTTCGACGATTTCTTCTTCAACTTCCGCTTGGGACTCTCCAAGGATTGGAGTGTTTCGAGCCTCAAGTTTCCGCTCCTGGGCACGACTGCAGGCCGCACAAGCCCATGCAAATCCGCGAGCGGGCTTCTTGGTAAGAACAGGTCGTACACAATACATATGATATGTATCGTGGCACACGGCGCAATCCACGGAATCAGTACTACAAAATATGAGTATATGATAACATCGACTCACAGGTATAGTCATACGTACCTCGCAGCATACAAACTGCAGCGCTTGCAGGTTTTGACGGCGCTGGTCAGTTCTTTCCTTTTACCGATCTCGACAAGAACAAATTTCCAGCGATCATCAAGGACTCTTTTGACATTCGCTGGGACGTTGATCACTCTTTTTGTAGGAATGACCTCATAGTACCGATGGATATATCTGTCAAACATCTTGTCATACCAAAAACAGTCCCGAGTCTTTCTGTACTCCTCAAGATCGTCAATCTCCGAGAGGTGCTTAATCTGACACTTTCCCCGTAACGAAGTAAGCGGGCATGTATCGGAATGCATGGATGCAAACACAAGTCTCGTATCTGCAACTTTGCGCTGTATATCACGTGGCCTGTAATACCAATTAACGCGCACTGCCTCAATGGGACCGGAAGGCACATCCTTGTTTGGAATGAACTCCATGATACGTGCCAAGTAATACGGTTCTCCTGGGGGTTCACAGATGAGGTAAACGTGGTCTATAATCAAGTCTCAGTAACTTCCGGGATATTGAACTCGTTCCATAAAATGAACAAATTGGGAACAGAAAAAAAAATTAAACTAAATAAAAAGAAAACTGACCGTTTACGGAAAACGTTGTGCCGTCGTCAGCTGTTAGTTTGCCATCTTCTAGATGAGCGCCTCGATTCTCAAAAGAGACCATGTTCGAGTTTGAGTCACTCTGGCCTTGACTGGCGCCGGGGGCGTGGTAAAGATCTTTTTAGATGCGCTCCCATTTGCGGAACTGGAAGTCGTAGCGCTGGCCGGTTGCTTTCGTTTTCTTGAATTTGAAGCACCATTGGCTTCCTCCAGTTTTGCAGAGAAGGACGAGGTACCAGGAATTGAATCTTTGGCAGCAGAAGCGGGACTAGTTCCATTCACCGCCGTTTGACTTTTACGAGAATTTGAAGATGGCGCTGATTTTTCGCCATCCGTTTTAGTGCCATTGGCAGATTGGGTAGGCACACCGTTAGTTCGCTTCGCAGCTTTGGTTGCGGGTTGGGCGATTTCCAAGTCCATATCGATGTCACGGTCCTCCGCGTAGTTGGGGCGAGGAGCCGCATTACGACCTCTGGAGCGCGTCCCATAGGGCGCAGGAGTGGCGGAGGTACTAGGCGGCTCCGTACCCGCAACTTCTGAAGTTGAAGTACTGGCAGTCATGGGTTGGGACTGCCGTTCGTTGAGGGTGGCGAGCCCTTGGGGGATGGGAGAGTCGGCAGAACCCGTTCGGGATGACTGGCCAGGGGTGGGCATGCGACGTTGACCCGCGGCAGTTGCTGCAGCGGAAGAGGAAGAATTGGGCCTCACGTGGTGTTGCTGCGACTTCTGGGGCGGTGACCTATCCGAGGCCATGGCCAACCCTGAGACGCGACAAAAACAAAAAGCTAAATCAAGATGGGTTGGAGGGTGGCATATAACCCCCTCAAGGTGGCGTCAAGGCCTTGCAAAACTGCCTACAGCACGGTGATGTGAACTTCAGCAACAAGCCGTAGCGGTTAGTCGAGCCTCATAAGCGTGAGTTTGCAGATGGGCGGATGTAATGGTCGTATGGATCAACCGAATGGAATATGAAGGGGGGGAAGTCAAAGTCGGAAGGGAGACGAAAAGGCCCTGTGGTGCGGTGTTGACCGCACGAAGGACTGAAAGTGATACTTTGACGGCGGATCCCAGTTGTCGGTAATAACTTTCCTCTTTTCTTTTCTCCCCCGTTGAGACTCCTCTAATTCCCGCAAGGGAGTGGGAAAATCAGTGTTGTGCCAATGTCGGAAAATGAAATGCACCAGATGTGCGGGAGGAATATCAAGATCGACAGGCCCCGAAAGATGACCAGAATAGACTACTAAGTGGACGTGAAAGAAGTCCGTGGCAACAGCAGGGGAAACGGAACACTGATGTGTGGAAGATGTACAGGAGCACAATGCGATAAAGCAAAGAAAACCAAAAAGGTAATCAAGGAGGTAGGAAGAGAAGAGAAGGAAAGACAGAAGGGCCGCTGAAGCTGTCAAAATAGTCAAATGAAGGTAACGGTGGTAGAAGAAATCAAACCACTAGGGTGGGCTCGTGGGGTGAGTGCTCCAAATAGCAAATGGATCAGTAGGCCGTAACCAACAGGACGGAACTAGTTCGTAGTTCGGCCGTAGTTAGAAGGTTTGACCAGGGCTACCGAGACGGCGAGGGCCCAAATGATATAGGCACAAGGAAGGGAGAAGAGTAGAAGGGAAGATGGTAGACTAACATAAGTAGAATCGGGACGAGAGAAACATGCAGAGGAAGAAGTGGGACAAGAATGGAAAAGGCGACAAGCCAGAGAAAGAGAGAGTAAAGAAGAGAGGGAAGAGAAAGAGACAAGAAGAATCAGGAAAGCCGTCCAGGATCCCGACCAGTCCACGTCCTCGCCCCTAGTCCCGATATGTTAATATGACGGATCCTCCATCCACCAAGAACCAGAGAAAATCGCGATTACTCTCCTTTCCTTTTCGTTTTATGGTTTAATACATGGTCCAGTGTCCCGGTGCTTTGGCTAGCCTTCCCGCGTCGCTAAAGCATTTTCTAATTTTTTTGCTTTCTTTTTTTCCCTTGGGTGGGTGGTATTGCCTATAGTATAGCCATTACTTTGTTCCCCTTACTCTATTAACGCGGCGTTGTGGCCCGCTGGGTGATCTACGTGGTTACTGGGTTTAGCGGGATACGTTTTAGCAATATCACGGATGCTTGTCGCTGGTCTTGTTAGAAAGGGATTGTGTGGGCCGAGCGACCCGATGTAAAGAATGATGTTGATACCCGGGAGGGGCCATGGAAAGGATCAATTAGGACGAGGACGGGGCTCGATGGAAGGGGATAAAACCAGAAGGACTCGTGCAGAGTGTCTTAAAGGGGAAAACGAAAAGAACATGGAAGAAAGAAAGAAAGACAGAAAAGAAAATGAAAATGAAAATGAGAATCATGGAGGATGAAAAGAGAATTTTCTATGTTTAAATATAAAAAAGATGGCCTAAACCAGACTAGTATTTCCGTTGTTCATTCATTCTACCCAAGTTTGTGCTCCATTGAAGAAAAATAACAGGCTTCTTTCCCCCTCGAAAATGAAGGAGAGGGGAGGGGACGGAAGATCAAGCAAAAGTAAAATATGGAAATTAGGAAAGAGGGTATGGACATTGGAGACACATAATCTGTGGCAGGAATGTTGTCACGTAGGGCAGCGCATGCGCGGATCTGGAAAATCCCAAATGCCAAGTCTATCGAGGGAAAAGCAGGCGCAGCATGTCTTGAAGCGGAGGAGAGACAGTAGGCTGACTCTCATGCTCATATAATCACGAACTAATATTACTATGGCGCACTAAGATGATACTAAGTTGCCTGGATCCATGATACTCCTATCTTACCGGGGATAAATTCCCAGAAGGTAGACGGTAAGTTCGAAGTAGGGGTACAGTTATACGGATGGGTGATACCGCATTATTACTGCAGGTCATTTTCTTTTTGGAAATCTGCCCACGTCTCAGAATTTGCAGAACAACCAACTTGACCTTTTTTGGGTGGAAATGATATCATCCGATGAATGATGCCGGGTCAGAGCACGGAGTGATACTGGTTCGCACAGAGGGCTTACTCTTGGGAACTAACTACTAGATAAGTAAGTTAGGTATCCTCAGATAGCTACATATTTATTGGTATGAAAACGGTCTTGGGGGTAGAGATGAAGTTTGTCGGACCTATTTCCCCCCTAAGTGTCGGGTTAAGTAACAGTAATAACAACCCTCGCCAAACAACTTAATCGATAGTGCCTAGAATAATATTTTACGAGGGGGGGATGTGGAGGGGCGTATTTTGCAAAATGGATTGTACAACCGAGCGATCAGAGGAGGGCGTGGATGGATACGTATCTCTGAAAATGGTAAGGTTCTACCTACTACTTAGGTCGACGACCGAAAACTCGGTTCAAAATGACCATAGAGAAAAGGGAGCATGGTGCAGGTCCCATGGTTCCATTTCCTGCAGGCTAGGCGGTTAGCGGTGATTAGCAGCTACACAGTAGATCCTCAATCATGGGGGTTCTTTATGTAGACTACAGCTGATCTGTCATGACAATGAGATAGCCTGTCAAGGATAATGGCGTTCCGATTCTGATGGAAGGTAAAACAAAAACAAAATTGTTTCGTCCGACTGAAAGGGGGCCATCACAGTAAGGTTGAGGTGATGATAACACATTCCGGTGGCCGCGGAGCAAAGCCCTTAGCGTCATTTATGATTTTATGTAGGGCACTGAGGTCTTACTGGGGTCTCCCCCGCGAGGGCGGACCTTCTCTGGCTCGATTTTTGTCTTGGCTATCCTTCTCTTCATTATGCAACCGCAACGGTCTTATCAACAAACGCAATCCGCGTATAAATCGGGTCAACGGCCGACAATCAATCAATAAAATTCTCAGTTGCATTTGCCTCCGATCCAGTGCGCTCTGATACGAAGGTCCTAGACGTTAACTCTAAACCAGTCGAGCGACCTACGTACCTTAGGTACTTGTTAGATCATATACCACCATTAACTCGGGCCAATGACAATCACCGCAACAAGAGACGAATTCTCCACGGCCGATGATTTGTTGCCCGGTGGTTGTCCTGGCCTTTGAGTTGCCACATTATAACCTGCCACACGACCGAAACAAAATGTCCGTCTCGGGTAAGGGTAAATTGGAGGGAGTGAGTGTCAACAATATTGGTAGTATCGGTAGTAGTCTAGCGTCTGGTGCGTTTTCGACTAAAAGAAGCCTTGACGCCGCGTGTCCTTTTGGGTTTGATTGAGTGCAGCCTTATATCTAGCAGTGAGTGGTCAAATCTATTACTTGTACTCTTAACCATAACATGGTTCAAGATGGCCAACGCTAGGCTGTGAGAACGATTGTACCAAAGAATATCTACCATCGCTTACTCTCCAGTGTCGAATTATCTCTCGTCATCTGACGGTCTACCCAATCACATTACATCTTAACCTTAGCTCGCTAGGCTTAAAAAATAAAAATATATTCAAGTTGGCAATCTGAGGGCCGTGGTCATCTCTTTAGGCAAAGGTGATAGGAGCTTAATTGTTTCCGAGGAAAGACAAGCAAATGTATCCTCTTTCAGCCATTTCCCTCCTGCTTATTTAGGCAATGAAAAACGGATTTGATTATGTCCATGAGTTGTGAGAGCATAATAATAAAATAATAATATAATGAAAAGCTCCATACGGAGTAAGAGTAATAACCAGTAGGACCTTAGTAAAAGGTTCAAGTTGCTACTTGGTTTCGGCCGTGGTGGTCACATCCAAGTGGACCACGGATGAATTTTTTTTTTTTTTCTTCTTTTCTGGCATCCATCCTTCTGGGAAGCCATGGCCTTTCGCCCGACTCACCCGTGTGTGGTAGCATAAATTTCCACTTTCCGCTATCCTTTTTTTTTTTTTTTTTTTTTTTTTTTTAACACAATACATGAGTATACAAAAAATGAGAAATCAACCAGACCCTTCTGTATTTATGATCCTCAGGGAACTAACGAGTTAGAAGTGAGGGGACAATGTAATGAAGACATCCGGCGTCAAGGGGGACGTCAATAACTAGTAGTACGGAGCACTCCAAGCCACTCGTGTACACAGTTGCGGAGCATAACAACCAGGGCAAATTAGTCAGTAGTGGGAGGAAAGTATCATCAGGTGATCATTGTGCAGGGTATAAACCGCCCTTTCAACCTCTCAACCCGAGCAGAAGCGACAGAGAGGATGACTGAGTAACTAGAAAACAGGATATGATCAAGGCCAAAGATAACATCTAATACTCTATAGTATACACAAATTTATTATGTTGGATGTTGAATGGAATCATGAATTATTCACACACTTACCCGTAACTAAAAATATTTTATTTAATCTTCAGAGGCGCGGAAAATAGAAGAATGGAATATGTCTGTGCTTGAGGGCGGCCGTCCAACATACTGGATCCAAGGGTGGGAATCGGTGGGCTCCCATTTGCCATCTGCAAACATGGTGGACAGGTAGTTAGATTACCGCGTTGGGTACAACTTATCTGGGTGAGTTATTGAACTAAAGCAGGCCAATCTTTGTTGGGTTAGGCGACTGCCGCGACTCATCCCTCAATGGGCTTGCTGATCACCAGGGCTCCGGTTAGCGGATGAGACGATCCAGGAACGTTTTGCGCTGGGAATTGGCTGCATTTCCGATCCGCCTTGGAGCCTTAGGCAGAGATGAAGTGTTTGTTTATTGAAAGCGTTCCGGAGGCCAATGATAAGACCCAGGGGCTTTTCTGCCTCAGGCTACGGCGACTGGGGCTAGGTGCAATCACTACTAGGTAGAATCCCACAATGACCGCGTTGCGCGTTGTTGCCTCTCATTGATCGTGATTCTTACCTCCTACTTAAGTGTTGAATTTCCTACTAGTATTATTACCAGCATCTTGCTTACTTAGAATCCAGGAAAGTTTCCTCAGAACACCTTCTTGATACGGACCGTAAATAATCAGCATATAATTTATTTCTACTACAGGTGCTGAGGTGAAATACAAGACCACGTGCTGTCGGTATTTGTGAATGTAAACACTTAATTTCCAAGCAGCTGGTGCCCCCTGAACTACTGTCATCGGTATTGGGCATATTCATGGTAGCTTGTTTACCATCACACCTGTTGTCAGGTGATAAATGCCCAAGACATGTCAGCGCGGTCCGGTCAGCCATTTCAGTTCCATGGCTTCCAGACCACCATTGATGTTGCTCGTCAGCAAAATGACCAGGACAATGCTCATAAAGTTCCCGTTCCAAGTCACCCTACCTCTACCAGCCACTTGAATTCTCTTCCAGTCGATTTTGTCCGGCCTTCTGTGGCCCCTTCCAGGAGTCGTCTAACTGCCAGCGAGATCCGTCCTGTGGCGGCAAGTATACTAGAAACAAAGGAGGAGCAGCAACCGGAAACAGTCCCCAGTGAAGACTATGTCTATAACCCTTGTTTATTCTTAGAAAATCCCCGGTATGGATTGTCACCGGCGCTAGTATCTAACTTTGCTTCTGTTGGTGTCAAAAGCATCTATCCATGGCAGGCTTCATGTCTGCTTGCCCCGGGTCTACTTGAGGGTGAAAAGCATTTGGTCTATACGGCCCCTACAGGAGGAGGGAAGTCTCTTGTAGCTGATGTTCTGATGCTGAAACGTATCATCGAGAATCCTTCTCGTAAAGCCATTTTGGTTCTTCCATACGTCGCACTAGTCCAGGAAAAGTCGAAATGGCTTAAACGCATGGTTCAGGATGTTGAAAAACGCATCGACGACATCGATGATCAAGCAGGTGGTGCAAATCCATACCATCAACGTTGGAAGAAGCTACAAAAGTCGATCCGAGTCACTGGTTTCTTTGGAGGAAGCAGGTCAACCGATACCTGGGCCAATACAGATATTGCGGTTTGCACTATTGAGAAGGTTTGTCAGCGCTGTATGCAGTTGTATACAGGACATATTTAATATATATATGTATTAGGCTAATTCACTCATCAACACTGCTATCGAAGAGCACACCATCGGAGATTTGGGTGTCGTTGTCCTGGACGAGCTGCATATGCTTGATGATGAGCATCGCGGGTATCTTCTGGAGCTAATGGTCACCAAGATCCTTCTGCTGCAGCAGGATATCCAGATCATTGGCATGAGCGCCACTTTGTCGGTATGGCTATTCTTTGTCAATAGTGTCGATGTTCAGAAAGCAGGCTGACAGACCATCAGAACACTGAATTACTTGCAGAGTGGATGAATGCAAATTACTACGTCTCAACATATCGGCCTATTCCGATCGATGACTATCTCGTATATGAGAACGCGATTTATCCCGCAGAAACCTCGAGGCAGCTATTCCAGACAATCACACAATCTCCATCAATGTCCACCATATCCCTTACGGACACTATGCCTCCCCATCGTATAATCCAGCCCCCGACATCTCGAGCATTTGCAAATCCAACCACAAATGCGACGGTAGCGTTATCAGTCGATACGGCTGCTGCAGGATATGGTGCATTGGTTTTCTGCGGTAGCAGACAAGCTTGTCAACTTCATGCTTCTATCATTAGTGAAGCAATGCCAATACCAGCCGCAGTAGATCCAAATGAATTAAGCAGACGATTGGACCTGCTCGCCGAACTACGAAGCCTTCCAAGTGGCCTTGATCCAGTTCTCGAGAATACATTAGTCAGAGGCGTGGCTTTTTACCGTGGGTTCTTCAGGTCGACTACCGCTTCGCATTGATACGGACTGACTTTGTTCTAGATGCGGGCATGACAACAGAAGAACGTGATTTCATAGCGCAGGCTTACGATCAAGGCGTTTTGAGGGTTCTCATAGCCACTTGCAGTCTTGCGGCTGGAGTCAATCTTCCTGCCAGGAGGGTCATTATTAATGGTGTTCGGATGGGGCGTGACTTGGTGGGACCAGCAATGCTGTAGGGACAACCCCTTGCACATTTCAAAAAACCTCGTACTAACCGTTGAAGGCGCCAAATGTGTGGGCGGGCTGGTCGCAAGGGAAAGGATGAGGCAGGCGAGACCTACCTCATTTGTGGAAAGTCCGAGCTACAGGCAGTCTGCGATCTGCTGGAAGCTGGTATGCCAGCAATTGAGAGCTGTCTAACGCCAGAGAAGCGTGGCCTCAAGAGGTAGATGACCAAAATGAACGAGAAATAGTCATGAGCTCATACCTGTTTAGGGCGATTCTGGAAGCTATAGCCACGGGCCTCGTCTCTGGTTTTGAAGCGATCAAGGATTACGTGAAATGCACCCTTCTTTATCGGACCACAGACAAAAAGATAGCGTATAATGTTATGAACGCTGCGCTCCAAGAATTGGTCAGCGAAAATCTTTTGCATCAAAACGGTGACGAATCATATGTTGCGACCCAACTTGGCCAAGCTATTGTTGCATCTGGATTCGCACCTGAGGATGGTCTTTTTATTAACGAAGAGCTAAACCGAGCGTTACAGGCTTTTGTGATGGATGGTGACATGCATATCTTCTACATGTTCACCCCCCTCCAGGTAGCGACGACCACACAAATCGATTGGCCCATTTTTCGAGACCAGCTAGACAACCTTGACGAAAGCGGGCTGCGTGCTTTGCAATTTGTTGGTGTTCAGCCGGGCTTTGTAAACAGAATGTATGTTGATCTGAAACATCGCGCAAGAGCGTACTAATAAGGCCACAGGGTTCAGAGCGGTTCATCTCTCAAAGAGGACACTCCAGAGCAGATCAAACTGGCCGCCGTCTACCGTCGCGCTTACGCCGCGCTTCAGCTTCGTGATTTGAGTAATGAAGTCCCCCTATCGGTGGTCGCCAGTCGCTACCAGACCCCTCGCGGGACAGTTCAGTCATTGGCCCAACACTGCCACGGGTTTGCCGCTAGTATGGTCAAGTTCTGTCAACGCATGGGCTGGGGCATGCTTGCGGCAGTCCTTGATCATATGCGGATTCGGTTGGAAGCCGGTGCTCGTGCTGATTTATTGGAGATGGCTCAAGTCACCTACGTCAAAGGCCGGCTAGCTAGGTTACTACGAGACAAGGGGTTCCGAAACTTGAGGGCGTTGGCAGAGGCCAATGCAAAGGCCCTCGTTCCCATATTAATGATGGTAAGATGAATGTCGCTCTGAACAGAAGATTCATTAACTTGCACCAGGTAAATCCACGAAAAGCACAGAGAAGCCAAGCCCACCCCTCAGAAGCGCAACGGTATGCCAACAAATTGCTTGCCAAAGCAGAAGTAATTGTTGCATCAGCAAATAAAGTTTGGGGTACGTATATTGTTTCACAACGTTCAGTATCTATCCTACTAATAATGCCACAGAACGTGAAATGCAAGTCGAACTGGATGAGTAAGACATGATACTCTGGTATATGAGAGGTAATGAATTGGCAATTTTTTTTTCTTTGGAAACTTCATGAAAACGGGGTCACTCATGCTCAGGTATCGTATGGCGCATTGAACGGGTTACCTAACATATATATAGCATACAAGGCTATGATGTGTATATACACAGAAGTTGAGACTTTGGGGTGTATAGCTGATTGACTATGATATTTAGCATACTAGAACTTATAGAAAGCAGCTGTCTTCTAGCCAGTGAAGAGGATACATGACTACAATAGTATCTGTGGCAACGCATTGGTCCGAAGGGAATCTAATAAAACTAATCTAAACCCCGTTTAGCGTATTTTGAGCCTTCATAACCTCACCCTGATCTACAAAATCCACAAGGACCACATTAGGCAGCCGTTTATACACGGACCGACATAAGTCGGACTGTGCCCCGATACTCCCATTGCCCGAGACAGCATTGGTTTTGGGCGCACGGATCCGGTCGGGCACCAGGACCCCCAGCACATTGACATCTAGGAAATGATTGACGATATACATGCGCCCGTCCGCGGACGCGCCAGAAGGCCGATCGATACTGCAATTCGGGAACGAGGCATCCGTCACATCGTAGGGCGTCTCGAAGAAGTAGCCGAATTCGTCCAATATATATGGAACGGACTTAGTGTCGGCGCCGTAATCTAGTAGCAATATGTTCAATACACACGTCCTATCGGAACAAGACCAACGAAAATGTCTCATACACACAGTGGAGACTTTATATCTCCACTGCTATATAGGTTCCACTCAAGGCATCCACTCCAAGATACTACTAGTAGTACCTAATCCGTACTCAAAAGAAACCACAAGGAAGACACGTGTACTTACCCAAAAATACCACAAGTCGCTTCCCCGTACTAATCAGGTCTCCTAATGTCGGCCACGAATCCATGGCCAGCACAGCCGGCGACGAGCTCGGCACGAACGCATAATCCTTAATCCCGGCACTGGCGAACACCTCATCGAACCGCGACACGGGGAAGCCATCGCCATTTGTAAGCAGCAGGGTTACCACTTCGTCCGGATGGCTGTCCAGCCAGGTCTTGACCGTGCCCAGGAAGGACTCCAGGGTTCCGGCGTCCTCGAGAAGACAGGATGTATGGCATAGTTGAATGGTATTGGCGTTGTCAAGGGCTTTATGGGTTTGGCCCTGCAGGAAGCGGATCCCCAGGTCCAGTTGTTCTGTTACCTCCAGGTTTTGATTTTGTTGTGGGAGTGGGCCGACGAAGGGGCTGTCGTGGGCGCCCAGTTGGGTGATGTTGGAATACTTGCGGGTGCAGAATGCGGATTGGCCATTGCAGGTTGATGGAGCGCATTGGGCGATTTGAATGGCGGAGAGGAGGAAGAGAGGAAATAGTATGTAGGAGAGGGTGGGATGTTTGTTGGAAGGCATTATATTATATATGAAGGGCTACTAGTATCGCAAGGGTATCATGTCTTGGTACTAGACTGAAAGGATATTGCCGTTTCTTTATTCATTTTGCCTTAGTGAAGGAATCTCGATTATTTATATCTCTGAATTCTTGTCCGAACTAGGTTGAGGGCTGAATGCTACCAAATGATCAAATCATGCAGTGCTGAAGAATGAATGTATGGCATGTGGCCAATCAATCCCTTGTGACTGGCCTTGTGAAAAGCGCTATAGAGAACGTCGGAGGGGAACAATATAGATAAAGGTTAATTTTCTCTTCAGAAGGATTAGTGTGACTACAGGAATGGAACAGGGCAGCGCTATGCTGAAGACGAGACAAGGATCTTAAATGAAAGAGTTGATCTTGTCCAGTCGATGTCGCTTGGGGTCTGCGGGTGATGTGAATAGTAGTTGGACTAAGGCACCTTAAGGCACACTGGTCACATGCTGATACTGATAAGTTATAACCCACACCTGAGCATTATTACTGAGGATACCCTGGATGAAGTATATAACATGACTAGACCATAGTGATACTATTCATATTAATAAGTGTAGTCACCTGGAAAGAAACCCATCAACATAGGCCAGAAGCCCGCTTGATATATGGCATCGTAGTGAATGCGATATACTCTAGTCATTGAATAAGTGGTACTGTCTAAAAGGCGAGCCTGGATAGCCCCCATTCATAAATTTATAATTCCCACTTAAACATTGTGATGACCCATCGGGTTACTATCCTAAGTCATTGTTGTTCTGCAAGCTGCTATAGGGCCTGTCTTGCAACATAGTACTGTTTTGCATACAACGCGCATAGCACTTTAAGTGATGGCTGAGGTATGATTAGATGCCCAGACTGCGGCAGACGAAGATGGTCTGGATAATCAATAGGAGAATAAGGATGGTGTGAGTATAAGGAGACGCTCTCTTGGAACAAATCCCCAGCAGCTCTATAGTATGTGTCAAAAATGACATTATTATGACTGACAAGCAAGAAAGGATGAGTAGTTGTGTAATTTGATAGCCACTGGTGGCTTGTGGGGCACCGCCCCCCCGGAAGCCAAGCAAAACCAACCAATGTTGACCTGAGGCCGGAAGGGACTCACAGCCTCCAGCTCTCCTCGTTACCTTCCGTCGATGATCCTCATCTTCCCCGACCTGCGACAAAGCCGAGCTCGTGGGTACTCTTGCTCGGTTTACACAACCACTTGCCAGTTAATTACATCCAGATCCTGACTCAGTCGTACATCGGGAGTATTCTCCTGCTAACCAGTCGGATTGTCGGCAACCGCTCCTCCGTTGTGTTCCGCACCTAAGGTATCCATCTATCGGCCCGCACTCGGCCAGTCGTTCACTGAAGCTTTGTGGCCTGAGATTGTCAGACAGTCATCAACCAGAACGTATCGGTGCCGCATTCAAATCTTGATTCCCGGGACCGCCTTTTCCTGCGATATTGTCGAAGCGATGGTCATTCGAACATATTGCTGATGAGCTCCATGATTGAGGGCAGTGATGACCGGGCACGAGAGGATGAGCTCGACTTGGGGGAAGAGGACGAGGGAGATGTTCAGCCAAAGACTAACGGTGCCTCTGTCGATGGAGTGTCACCTGAGGGGTATGGGGAGGGCTCAATGGCATACATCGAAGAGGATCTCCCCGATGTAGCTAGCCCAAACCATTCGGTCGATAGAAGGAACACCCAACTTGACGCCGGTACGGGCAATATACCATTGTCGCCCCGTATCAGACAGCTTGGTACTCCCGGAAGCGTCGACGAGACAGCTTCCACTCCGGATGATACTCCTTCTTTGCATGTGTGTTGCGACTGCTGTTTTCAGCCTTGCTATCCGCTGATAACTTTAGGATTCTCTTTTGTCATCGCAAAGTAGCAATGCTTTGGTCCTTCGAAGCTCGTCTCGTGCTAGTCCAAGCCCGTCGCATCGTCCCTTCGATCTCCGCTTCCAGTCTCGCCTTTCGTCTCCGTCTTTGAGCGGGGCTCGACCGTCCTCGCCGTTTTTCGCTCACATTCACTCCCGACAGTCGTCGCTTACGAGCCGCCTCACTCCGGGTACCGTGGATTCCGATGCTGAGACTCCCCTAGGCCCTTGGGATGTCATGCGGTGGACTAAGTTAAGAAAGATAACTGGCCAGGCATTTTCGGAGGTCGGTAAACGTAATTTTGGCTATCCCACATGTTTGGCGGTCTCTACGACCATAGTGATTGGAACGTCCAAGGGAATTATCCTGGTGTTTGACTATCAACAAAGTCTCAAAGCGATCATTGGACAGGGGACTAAGGGTACGTTAGGAGCCTGCCCCGCCTTGTTGTTCTGGTCTCCGTTGACTTCTACATATAGCTACCGAATGTGGAGCAATCACGTCGTTGGCACTATCCGCGGACCACACGACGGTTGCCGGGGGACATGTCTCGGGCGATATATTCACATGGGAGATTGTGAGGCCGGCGCGGCCTTTTCTTCAAATACCCCCTCTCTCCGAAACTCATATCGATACTCGCACTGCGGATGGTCACCTTCCTGGATCGCCTGTCATTCATGTAGGCTTCCTTGGCACAAGGCGCACTGCGCTCGTATCCGCCGACAAGTCAGGGATGGCTTTTTCACATCTTGCGACTCGTGGCCTGGGCGCGATGGGACGGACAGTGAAGACGACAAGGATCCTGGGTCGTTATCCCCAGCATATATCGCACGGCAACCGGCCGCGAAAGCCAAGCTCTGTCCTTGCCTTTTCACCCCTCCCGCTTGGAAACGTTGAGCAGCCAACTGATTCTTTGGGATTGGTTGCGATGCTTACACCATATCTCCTAGTAATTGTCTCAACAACACCTATAGCACAGACCCAACATAAAGCCCCACGCCCAAAAGAGGTTGCCGCCCATGGCGCAATGACTGGAGCATTGGCATGGTTTCCAGCGATTAAGCTCAAGGGCAAGGACGCGCAAGTTTCAAAAACAAAACTTGTTTATTGTTGGTCAAATGTGTTGACTATCTTAGAGGTGTCTGAGATTGAAGCAGACGAATCACCCAGCAGGGACAGACCACCTAGCCTGGAGTTTAAAGCGCGGAGCAGATGGAAGGCCGAAGAAGCAATTGTTGCTGTGCAATGGCTGAGTCGTTCGGTCCTGGCAGTGCTCACTATAACGCAGCAATTACTTATTCTTGAAGATCATTCTATGCGTGTAACGGATAGCATCGATCTTCTTAACAAACATATATACCATGCCGATTTGTTCTCCTCTCAGCTTCACTCTCTGGTCGAACAGTTTAATGAAGAAGATACCTCAATGCATGGCGTGGTGGCCGATGCTTTTTATATGAGCTTTCGCTCTTATAAAGGGCGTCTGTTTTTGTTGGGCTATAGCGATGCACTGGTTGGAGCCCTCTCCAATTGGGCAGATCGGTTACTTGCACTCATGGAGGCCGGAGACTTTATTGGGGCCATCCGACTAGCTACATCCTTCTACAAAGGCAGCGGAGAAAAGCTCACCATCGGGCTGCCTGATGAAGATGCACTGAGACAGCCTATCGTGCAAGAGAAAATCCTGGAAATGGTGTCAGCTTCGCTGAAGTATGCCTTTGGTCGGAACCAGGAAGCCAACACTGAGCGGCTGAGCAATCGACAGCTTGAGGAATTGGCCGAGGTCTCCATCTCGGCCTGTGTGTGTATGGACGATGAGGATTTTCTTTGGGATGATGTATTCAACTGGTATGAGGAGCATGACTCGCAGGGCGTCTTCCTTGATGCCCTTGAATCATACATAGTTGAAGGGACAGTGCGCACTCTTCCGCCTACTGCCGTCAAAGCGCTTATCAATCACTTTGCCACGAACCATACTGCCAGCCGGTTGGAAGAGATAATCTGTCTGCTTGACACGGCCACCATGGATATTGACCAAGTGACGACACTGTGTAAACATTATAACTTGTACGACGCATTCATTTACGTCTGGAATCGCTGTGTAGGAGATTATGTGGGGCCACTACAAGAACTCCTAGCATTAGTCCCACCCCAAGGATCTTGGGTTAACGGGGGCTCGGTGGATGAACTTAAACGATATACGAACGCGATGAAGATGTTTCCATATCTCTCGTTTGTCTTAACGGGCCGTGTATACCCTACTGGGAATGACATGGATGACACCGAAGCTACTCAGGCTAAGGCAGCCTTATACGAATATCTCTTCTCTGGGAATCTGTCTGGGGCGGAATCAGGGGTCCACAGTCAATCGAATGAGTTGTTCTCCGATCTGCAAGCTATCCTGAAATTCGATACCCCCAGCTTCATGAGCATGCTCAATGAAGCATTCGAGGATAGTTTCTTGAACGAACAAGAGCCAGACGAGACACCTTTCAAAGGAATATCTATCAATCGGCAATACTTAATCAGCATACTGCTCCAGGTCATGGCACCGTCAACCTTTGCTTCATCTGATACCATTTACCTAGACATGTTTCTTGCTCGCAACCTTCCTAAATACCCCCAGTACATTCTACTCTCTGGAAGCACACTCCACCAGGTTTTGGAGCGATTGTGTCGATATCCAAACCAAGACATGGCAGAGGACTGCGAACTCAGCGCAGAGTATCTCCTATCTTTCTATCACCCTCCAGATGTTCAGAACATGATCCCGCTCTTCCGGGAGGCGCGTTTCTTCCGGATTCTCAAGTCAACCTATCGCTCCGAGAAGCAATTTCCGGAGTTAATTCTGACCTATCTTGAAGACCGCAGTGGGCAAGAGGCGATTTTTACCTGCCTACAGGACTGCCTGCGGGCCGGCTCCGGGTTAGGGAAAAGGCAAAGGCGAGATGTCATAGAAGTGATTAAAACCCACGCTGGCCAGATAGCAGGCATAGATGTCCAGAAGGCCGCTCAGACAATGCAGGATTATGCTCCCGAAACGCATGCAGTGTTCCTTGAAGCTCTGGAAAACGATGCCTACGAACAGTACCAGTACTTGACTGTCGTGGTTGACCCTACGACGCATCCCGGCGCTGAGCGACAGCTTTCGAAGCCAGTAGAGAATTGGATGGTAGAGCGCTATGTGCAATTGCTTTGCAAGTACAACCCTTCACACGTCGCTGATTTCGTTGATGAGCTACGAGTTGGCGACGTTCGACTCGAAGAACTGCTGCCTTCAATGGAAGAAAGCGGGGTAGTGGATGCAGCTGTCATTCTGCTGGCCAGGCAAGGCCAGATCAGAGCTGCTATGGACCGTCTCATTGCGCATCTTCAGACACTCGAGTCGGGTCTCGTTGGCATTCTCCGAAGTATACAGGAGACCCCAGACTCCGCCAGCACGGCAGAAGCGATTGACGATCTTGTTGAATCTCTAAACAAGTATGTGCGTGTTGGTACATGGTTGTGCCAAGGCCAGTCGAAAACAGCTAAGAAGCCGCGGAACGGCGAGAGGAATGGAATTGGAAAACATGCTGTTGACCAGCCTCTCTCGTTCGATGAGAAACTCTGGCTCGACCTTATTGAAGCTGTCGTCCGTACTGCCAGTAGTGTGTTTGCCCTGATCCAGAAGGAACACGCGGAAAATAAATTGACCCAACTGGCACCAATAATTCCGAGGATGGGGAGCAATTCGACCCAGCTAATGTCATCTGTCCGTACATTGGTACAACAGGTGTTCACGGCGCTGCTCTCCAGCACGGTCCGGGTTGGCGGAGCTTCGACCGAACGCAACGACGTTGCCTTTCTCCGAATTCTGCGAGCATTTCTCACTCGCGCATCCCACTGGTCTCCTTCGCTCCTTGAACTCCGCGCGGTCTTGGCTTCGATCTTCTCAGCTTATACTTACGAGAAGTCACTCCTGGCCCTGGCCAACGGGATGCTAGATCGGGATCTCTTTGTGCATGTGGACGAGGTAACGCGACTGCGTCAAAGGGGGTGGCGGCCGCGAGGCCAGGTGTGTGAGGTCTGCCGGCAACGCATTTGGGGGCCTGGGGTTGGCTCTGAGTTCTGGGAGGCATGGAAGCAGAGGCAGGCGGATGCCCATCAACGCCGAGTGTCACGACAAATTGAAGGGCGGCTTGACCCTGCGGTCGCCGCGGGAAGGGCAAGGCGGCGGCAGTGGCCGAGGCGGGTCAGGCGGCACACTTCCATGATGGACATGCGGACGTGGAGTCAGTAGGTGACATGCGGGGATCCCCAGAAAGTGGAAGTGAGATGCCGATCGGGCCCGCGGTGGTCTTTTCCTGTCGACACTTGTATCACCGACAGTGTTTGCTGAACTTGGACCATTCTGGGCATACCAGTAAACGGCATTTCCACCGCGAAGGGTCTGACTGGGAGTTGCTGTCATGCCCCATCTGTCCTGTACATAATGAATGAGTGCCACGACTTGAATCCAACCCATGTATGTATCTTTGCTGAATCCCCACTATGTGATTTCATTCGTGATTCTTCTATACCCTTTTCCGCCCATGTTGGGTGGCAAGATGTTCCGGAGGATTTAAAGTGAGACAAGTTTGGAGGTTAAACTTTTTGGCGGCGGTTAATCGAGTTGCTTAATTAAGTCAAAAACGAAGTCGTCGATGAAGATGGCCAAAGCGGGACGATTTGGTTTCCGACTAATTTGCTCCCGATCAGCTGGTTTCCCAGTGACGTATCACAAGATGGGACGAGGAATTCCAATAAAACTCCCCAAAGAGGAAGGGCCAACATCACATGGTCTCCTTTCTCAGTAGTCCTTCACCGTCAGCCTTCCCCCACAGGGCTCATCCTCATCTTGACCGTTAAGAGAACCCTCGATCCTTGCGATCTGATTGACCCAGGTGTCTGTCACACTAAGAGCCATGGTGCGAGCCTGACCAGCATCGGAAATTAAATACAAAGGAAAAGACCCTGACATACTCCCTGCGCGGCGCGTCGTCCTGTCCATCAATCTATATGGTTGACTCCGGTGAAACGGCCCACGATAAACTGGAACTTTTTGGCCCTCTCCAAACGCGCCCTCTGTTCCACGAACCTTGTGTCCCTCCAACCAGTTTGAAATATCCACGCCTGCTGTTGCCATTTTGGAACCGTCTGTGGTCCAGGAACACCCCTTTCGTCCATCTTATTCCAGTCCACATTGGTCGTGACTCCAATTTGCCGCTCACATGCTTCCTCCGTCTGTCATCCTGGGTACCCGCGCGACTCGAGAATATGCCTTTCAATGGCATCCCTCTAGGTCTCAAGGCCTGGTCCGGTGGGCATATCATGGCTGACGCCACTTTTCACTAGTAGGTGAGTTTTAAGTTTCTTTTTGTCCCTTGTGTGGAGTGGTTATATGTGTATGTAGTAAGCGTGTAGGATACATATATCTGCATGGCTATATATTGAACCTCCGACACCAGGGGGGAACAAAGATGGATGGAAAGAACGCCAATCTATAACACTCCTTCACCCATCCAGCGTTGGTTCATTCAGAGAGTGCCTTTGACGCTGCCCTTCCTTTATGTTGCTTGACAGTAAACCTTTTAAGGATAAAGCACTTTGTTCGAACACTCCTTATATATCAATAAATATCACTCCCTACCTCTTCACACAGCTTCACGCATAACCTGTATATTCCTTTCTATCGTGATCTTTCAAGTTCAGAATGCACGTACTATCCACTCTCACCCAGGCTCTGAGCCTCTTTGCTCCCCTCGCCGCAGCCGCATACACACTACAAGATGACTACGGCACGAACTCAGCGTTCTTCGACAAATTCAGCTTCTTCACGGGCGGTGATCCCACCCACGGCTTCGTCAAATACGTCGACAGAGGTGCAGCCCAAAGCGCAGGCCTAATCAACGCCGACGGATCCATCTACATGGGCGTAGACTACAAAAACGCCGCGCCAGACGGCCGCCAAAGCGTCCGAATCAGCAGCAACAAAGTCTACAACCACGGTCTTTTCATCCTAGATCTAGCCCACATGCCCGGCAGTATCTGCGGAGTCTGGCCAGCATAGTAACGTCTCCCTTAGCCCCTATCCATCCCCAACTCAAAGGAAAAAGAAAACACAAAACTAATAATATCAAAGCTGGCTCCTCGGTCCCAACTGGCCCAACAACGGCGAAATCGACGTCATAGAAGGCGTGAACGAGCAAACTAACAACCAATATGCCCTGCACACCAGCGACAGCTGCACAATCAACAATTCAGGGTTCTCGGGCTCCCTCCTCACAAGTAACTGCTACATCAACGCCCCCGGCCAAGCCAGCAACGCAGGCTGCGGTATCAAAGATAACTCGGCCCAGTCGTACGGGAACGGGTTTAACAGTGCCGGCGGCGGCGTGTATGCAACTGAATGGACTGGCGAGGCTATCAGTGTTTGGTTCTTCCCGCGTTCGAGCATCCCCGGTGATATCGGTAGTGGGCATCCAAACCCGAGTGGTTGGGGGACGCCGGTCGGCGAGGTTTGCCGGGGCTTGCAACATTGATTCCCATTTTAAGGATTTGCAAATTGTATGTGTTTTCCCATCCTTGATTTTTTTTT
>NW_015378431.1:0-32843 GCF_001204775.2 Aspergillus nomiae NRRL 13137
CTTAGATACACATCTCAAAGCACCCTTGAGTGGATGCCAAGGACCACCAGGCATTGGCTGGACGGTTGGACTGGGCCAGGGAAACGAGATTAAACTAAACAGGTCTCTTGATTTTCTCAATTATAACTTTCGATTACCGACTATTAACCTCGTCTTGATTAGGCAGTAGGGGCGTCCAACGGTGACCACAACACCTTTCCAATATTAAGTATATACTCTATAAACCCAGGCTTTGGATGGGTGGTAGGGACGGGCCTGGGAAAATACAAATATTTCTTCTTGTTGGTAAGTAATGTTCAAGTATATATATGTTACAGATGGATAACTGACGATAAATATTCTTGAGATCTAACCAACACTCTTACGCCGCTGAACACTACTAGGTCGTGTTGGTGTCGAGCTGTACGACCGAGTCAAGTGTCAATACGAGTAAGTTATCAATGAGATTCAAAATGAGATGACAATCATAGTATTTTAACTGTTCAAGCAGGGACATCGGATCCAAGGAGTCATAGCTATAGTTATAAAATGGTAAGACACCCCATCTCCTGAAGTCTAGTAGCTATATATACCCACGAAGCCAAGACGAGCTCCTGTTTTGCCTTATAAAATGTGGGTGGACCTTTGATTAGCTTAATGTTGCAAGAGGTAAGCTTTCCAGATCCCGGGCTGGTGGGTGCATGTACGTGCTTTAATACAGCTGCGACTGGTCAATACCTCCTTCATGATCTATGATTTTCTGCTTCACGAAAAAGCAATTTTGACACTCCTGATCAGTAAAACGGAATATAGTTCCCTCGATCCAGATTTGCCTCTATGTAATCACTAAAGGTAACCTTGCCTAAAGGCCGAAGGCAAGCAGCTGACATTTGAAGAATCCTTGCGGAGTGCCTCATCCCTGTTGAATATTAGCCTACCGTGAGTGACCTGCTTCCATCCCCGATAGCACAGCCTTGGATATTCGGCCAGCTGAACATATAGCTCACCCATCGTTGCACGAAAACATTCGACACGTTGGATAACTCGTCATTTCCAAAAGGCGTCATACGAGAATTGAGAATTTGAGACGCATCTGGCTCACAACGGATGACCAACGCCATTGACCTCTTATCAGAGCTGTATAATTTCAACCTTGTTGTCACGACTCACTCCTCATCTATACAGGCAAAGGATTAACTTTCATGCTGAGGGTCTACGAAGGAATTCATCAAGCCAGGGAAGTGTACTTCTTCCGGGAACTCAAATTGGTGCTTTTGAGCGTTCATCCGATTAACATGAAGAGCGTCCAGTTCCTCGTCTTCAACTCTCATTTTCTTCCACAATTTCGCATGTCGGAGAGCAGCGCACGTATCTCTCCAAATATGATAGAATATTGTCCAATGGTAGGTAGACATATTTGCATAATGGCATGATGACATGTTACATTCTGGCCCCTGGAGGAAAGGGCCAGGAAAGCTAGTCTCACACTCAAGATAAGTCTTATAAACAAACTTTCTGCTGGGAAAAGATATCATCACTGACCCAATTTCCTGCATCTTCAGGAGGTCCACAGACAATATGTATCCTTGGAATAATGCACTTGGTCCTGCCGAATGAGTTGCCTGTGCCTGCACCTAGGAACAGATATACCCCGTGCAGTCCTTTCTGTGCCAACGCCGAGTATCAAGCTTTATCGGTTTGTACCTCCCCAAAGGGCGATTCTGTTCTTCTACAGAAGGGTTGATAAGTCATTTCTCGAGCTCCATGGAAGAAACAGGCTTGGACAAAAAGAGGTGGTTTAAACATGTAAGCGTCCTCGAAGTCCAGGCTCTCAAAGTCATATAGGATATATTAGATGCTCAGTAAGCTCAGGCATTCACTATTATCGTTTTCTGCGAATCCGATGCGTTCATTACTTATCAGAATCTCCCAGGAATCCAGTCACTCCCGAACAAATAGAGCATGTCCACTGCAAATATCTCTGCGTCTCCTCCTCGATATGGTTGAGAATGAGGCACGTTATATATGGGAATGACTATGCAAGGAAATCACTCTTGGAAGGGCTAACTATGATAGGGAAGCGCGTGGTTAGCATGACAGGCATAGATATATTCTATATAAACATGACGCAATTTCGCTACCGTGAATCACGATCCCATGAGACTTGCTTTATTTTCTGGCCGTCTTAGATATGTGATTAATACGACTTACTTTGGGGCTAAAGCAATGCTTGTGGCCATCGAAAAGGAAGTAAAGAGGATGAAAGGCATATTAATACTGCTTGAGCATAGGAGAATCAAGCGCTTTCAATATCTTCTAGGAAGCCTTAGATTCTGAAGCCTTGCTTCACAATGAACTACATACTAGTACACTCCCGAAGGTTAGTTTCCGTCAATCAAGATTCTGTTAGCCTGTTAGATAGAGCCTAACTACTGAGTATTTAACTCTGCAGACGCCACGCTGGTGAGGCAGGATCTAGATCTGAACGACTGCATTGTTGAGCAATTTGCTTTCTGTCGAGATGGGGGGTGTATGACCTATACCCTCTGATCGAATTTCGGTCACAAGTATTCTAAATTGCATTTTATAGTCATTTAGGGCTCCAGTACTGTCACTGCACATTACGCTATGAACCTGAACACTGGGTGAACCCTTTACGCAGACTTTGCCCTGGCAGCCTCATGTCTATTTCTGACATCTTCTCACGGTCCTTGTAGAGATGTAGCTTGGGAATGCCGGTCTTGGAGGACTAAATATTAGAGAACAAGGGGTAGTGTTGTTCTTACTCTGAAGATGGGATTCCGGGCAATGCCATAACAATTTGACGGATGGAACTACCTTAGTATGTATTCCTCCTGGACACTATAGGTGTGGTATAGATATTGTACCTTACATGAAACCTGTCAAATTGGTGGACAGTGCTTAATCGAAAAGACATTTGACTACGTACCCAAGACTCCCTTGCATACACCTAAAAACGGCGGGTACCGTAATAGGATAGGATGCATAGAATACTATTGCCATAGATTTTTTTTCACAGACTTCATACAGATGGCCCTAATAGTAAGGGTCTTGTCCAATATATTAAATAGACCATATCTCGTATGGTATGCTGTACCTGGCCAAAGTTTATAATTGTTGCTGTTTTTAGACATCGACCGTTTTGGGACGATCTCCCTCATGTTGGCATTCGAGAAGACATCCGGAATAGTTCTTCGAAGGTTTCCACCTCAACCCCCCCCTTCCCCACCGTTCGATGCAATCAATTTCTTCCTTTCACACCCGTTGGTAGAGCGCTTCAATGCTCTGTATTGAGTATTTCTTTATAATGATATCACTATATTGTTGTATATCCGAAACAGAGGTAGAAAGGGGACTCCCGATATTCGTCGAATACTACTCTGAATATGCCCTTGTGGTTTCTCGCGTTGCACTGGCTACGATGGTATGTATTGTGGCTTGTGTGAGGTTCAAACCAGTGTAGGATCCAGGGTGGAAGCGTGTTGTGGGTATTATTGCTTTCTGACGCCACTATATATATAGTCAGGGGTTAAGAATGTGTCATGTCATGTACTGTTTACGGGGTCGGCTGTCACCCTAGGTAGACTTTTTGTACGTACAAATAACCAACATATACGTCTCAGTAAATGTGAGAGGAGGTTTGTTTGAAAACCACGAAAGGGAAACAGGGGAGGAAGCAAGACGTTTCAAGCCACGAAGTTGGTTGCGAGTCCTGTAACCCAAGTACTCCGTACGCTCATGTAGCATTTACCCAGAGAACCAAAACATCGAGATTCCCTTTCTAGTTTCGATGAGGCGCATATCTAGCTACTTGGTTCGCGGTATGTCTTGATTTTCTCGGGTTCCCCGTAGACATCTACACGCTCCACACAATATTGGGAACGCTGTGGCTGTGCATCCTTTGATATCATGCTTACTGTAGTACACCCCAAACGGAGTATGGAGTCCGACTAGGCGCAAATATTGGCTAACCCCTACCTAGGGATAGCTACTACTAGTGCTTCGCAGGTTGCATCTGACATGGAGAACCCCCTGTTCCTCCATGTTTTAGCATGAGACAAGGCCAGTCTCACATGTCGAAGAATCTCGAACACTTGAAAGAACTATCAGTCAATACTTGCAGGTCCCTGAAACACATCGTAGCTTGTTGCCTCATGCTAACCTAATATCTGAGATACGGTTGAGAAGCTGGTACTATGTGTTATGTATTATTGTATTTGGTTGTTCTTGTCGGTTGCCACTTCAAGGGGTCACTGGCGTTGAGAAGGGGGTTGTTTGTTTGGTTTGTATTGTAAGCCTTGGCGCAAGGCGAATTTTGATGTTCCTCGAAATGTATGGAACTCCAGTAAAGATTTCTAAACGCTATCGCGACCAACGTGAGATCTGTTAGAATTAGACCAACAAACGGTGTCTCATTGAATTGATAGTATTCAGTCAGAGCTGTATGGCCACATATATCCGTCGTGGCAGTTGGTACACACGCCATGGCGTGTTATCCCTGACCTTAAAAGGGCTTTGCGACCCGCATGCCAGAGAGACCGTTTCTGCCAGAAACATGCGGATGCAAAAAGGCTACATCCGGCGGGCCGACGGGTGGCTATGGAATTAAGAAAACCCCCGACTTGACACGGCCGAATACGCTGGCTGTGCATACAAGGTAACCCTTGAGTAAAAATCATTTAGCGAGATTGTTGTGAGTTGCATTACTCGTATGTGGGGCCACTGGGCCGCTGTGTGATGTATATGAGGTCCCTGAGCCTATGGAACCAAGTACCTGATCTGGATAGACGAACGAGAACCAACATGAAAGTAAATACATGAAATTTTCCTCTCGTTTTTCTTTTTCTGCCGAAATTGAATGTGTGACGAGGAAAACTCTGAAAGTTTGAAGTAATCTTAAGATCGAAAGTCTCTGTGGGTCAATCGAATTGATTCTGAGCGTGTTAATGGGATTATCCTCTAGGATAGGATAATGAGCGTGTCGATCAATTGTTGTGCCTGACGCTTCTGCATAGAATAACAGAAAATCATAACCGAAAATGAAAAGTGTTGCGGTTTGAGGACAGCCTCGCCAGTCACGCACGGACATGGAGCATCAACCCAGATCCTTGGAACGACGGTGGTCTAGAAAGGTCGCAAACGCTAGGAGCGTTCCCGAGGAAGGGTGATCGTAAATAATTACGTCTCCACCAGGCCAGCCCGGCCCTGGTATGCTTCCGTCCTCATGTGGTTGCGGAGTCCGGGGGATGTTTTCTGGTACAGCCCTTGAGAAATATGTCATGGCCTCTTGTCCTGACGTTCTGGTCCCTGGGATTGCGTTTGACAGATGGATTGAAATCCACTGTGGAAGTAGTGGCAGGAAATCTTTCCCTCTCCACTTTCGCTCCCGTCATGGCTATTTCGCGAGTTGGGCTTAAGCGCATGCAGATAACTCAACTCTTGTCGCACTTTGTCCTAACCAGCGGTGTGACCATCGACGGACGGACAGACAGATGGAAGACAGAACCAATGTCAGGCGAAGCAGATGAGTCCTTCGGCCAGTGACATAATTACACATGAGGAAGTGGATGGACCTGGAGCCAATAAAAACGCATCATTTCCAACTTGATGGATCCTTGCATAGAATAACGAGCGGAAGGAACGCTGACAGATGTACTGATGTCGGCCACAATCGATAAGGAGGGCAATAATTATGGTGAATGAGATCTATCGATGCTTCCCTGTCTGCTGGGTACAAGAGTTATTGCTTTTTAAACCTTAAGAGGTTAAATGGTAGGTTAGTGAGCATGAAGAATAGCTTATAGTTGAGCTGGGATCCGCTGGGAAAAAGCAAGCAAGAATCGTTTTCTGATCACTCGAAATCGGAAATTGTACTCCGTACGTACGTATGTATGATTTTACTCGACTAGCGCGTGTTCAACCCCCTCCTGCTGTCCTGTACCTCGTATCTCCTGCCCATTCAAGCAAAGGCTACTGATCCCGGCATATCAAATTAAACTCGGCATTCCCCCTGCACATTCCTCTTTTAAAGTGCCCGGGTCATGCGGTAACGAACTCGGGATGTATGGACAGAATCTAAAGTGGTCAAAAAGGCACTGTTGCACCGTCCTACTGCAATAGCACACCGACCTGGTATCGAATGACCTTATCCCCTCTTCCCCCTTGCTCATATATCGCGAATCATAACATGGCGGAATCATAGTATTCATCGTAGCATAAGAGTAGAAGGGAAGGGGATAGCGAACAAAAAGAAAAGAAAAGAAAATCATGCTTTATCCCTTAAAGGGCCTATTAGCTCTAAGGTGTATGTATGATTAACTGGATTGGGTTGTTCTCGAACAAATTATTATGTTCTAGGAACCATGAGAGGAGTCAAATCTGTTGTCTACTGGTCACAAACACTATTTAACCTCACATTCAATGAGGTATAAGGACCACTTTATTGATCTACTTTCCGTCTTGTCTACTATCGGTTTTTGTTGAACACAATTGGCAGCGTGCTTTTCATGCAGGCACTTCGATGAGAAGTTTTGTCGGAGACTGAAAACTCTACGGGAGTAAAATTGATTATTCAACTGCAACGGATAACACGGTATACCAATACATTGTAATTACGTGGTAATGAGCTTTTTGTTATTCATCTATTTTTTCATTATTTTATTAAATTTTAATTAATATTTATTTAATGATTTTTCCGACTTTGATGCTACGGGTACAGTCAAAAAAGGAACATTGGAAGTCGAGCAAAGAGAAACAAGCTGGTTGACACAAACTCTATCATAGGTACAAGCTAAAAATTCCAAGCAAGGAATAGAGAAAACCAACAAAAGAAAGTGGAAAGGAACGAAAAGCCGAAATTCCAGGTCAAACAAAGATGGGTGGAGCCCGAAATAGTAGTCCCAGGGGAGCGATCCAAAAGTGATACATGGATAACCAAACCTTGGAAGGCTGAAAGAGACTTGATCAAAGACTCGTCCAATCAGTTTCAATTAGTCTGATGGAAGGATATCCTCCTCAGACATAGTATCTACTAGTGCTTTTGAAAGTATTGGCCTCGATATTGATTAGATTTTCTTTTGGCTGGAAACAGACCGTGGATGAGCCGGCCGCTTAGGTAAAAAGGGAATGGATGTCTTCCAAGAGATCGACTCTTGATGATCAGTGATCGAGTCAGCAAACGCAATGTCGTTCCGATCGTTTGCTGTACCAGCCGAAAGGACAAAGGCACGGGACAAGGAAGAAGATAAACAAAAAGGAAATGTCCTCCCATGGTTGGATCTATTGCTGGAAAGATTTTTTTTTTCTCTCTCCAAATCTTCTATGGACTGAAAATTTTCATTCGCTCGAATTTTCTGTCTGCCTTATTCTTTCACACCCGAGGACCACTTTGAAGATCTACCTAACATTTCGACCGAGAGCTAGGGACTTACCCAGACTAGACCGTTAAAGACCGTAATCAGATCAGGTACCTAGTAATAATCATACAAGAATACCAAAACCGTCTTGAAACATGATTTCACGCTGTACCAACCTAGCTGTGTCCTTGTATGATACTGTACATACTATGACGAGTCTCTCTGTCCCTTTTCGTTCATCCTTTTCTGGTTATAGATTTTACTGGATAGCAGTGGTATTAATTGTTGATCTAGCAATCTATGTTGAGAATAATAGTTAATCTAACGCTGTCCTGTTGTATCGGGCGATTATGCCGAGAGGCAGGGTGTCATGATACTGATTAGATCAATCAGACTTTTCTTGCATAAAAGAAGTAATTATTGTTAAAATATTTATTTTTATTTATCTTTATTCAATTTTTCCCCCCTCTCCTCTGTTTATACCCCTGGTTCTTTTCTATTCTCCGCGCTTATTTATTCGTAATTGACTCCTGTACAAGTTGGAACGTAATGTTTACAGAGCCGATTGCTAGTGGGCTAAATAAAGACTGTGGACACAGTCAGAGATTCAAACAGGAACAGGGCGAACTACTCCGTACTAACCAACTGTCGGCCCACCCACGGCCCTTTTTATTTGATAGGACCACAGGATCGATGCCCGGTCGTCATCGATGACTTATTACTACTTATTTGATTTGATGGGCCTTCTTTTCTTGGACCTTACCTTGACGTACTTCCATACATACATACAGTACCGCGCAGCAACAATACTACTGTACGCCCCCTCTCTCTGGCGATTGCGGTCATTAGTATCGCTTTCCATCTTGTTCCTCATTTCCTCTCTGATTCTCTGACCTCAACAACCCCTCTCGACCCGCTTGCGATAACCCTCCACTTTCCACTTTCCAACACCAACACCCCTGCTAGACGCTGTGCAAACGCTCGTCCCGTCCGTCTTACTCGAGCCCTATACTTCGCTGGTCTTTCATTGACTTTCAAAACAGAACACTTGGCCGCTGTCCCGTTTCCTGGCCTTCATTCGTTTCTTTTCGCCTGCCCCATTTACTCCTCACGCATTAAGCGGCGGGCTAAGCATCAAATAACTCTCTACAATCTCCGAAAGAGGTACACACCTCCAGCATCACACCGGTGGTTTCGTTGCTATACTGTCTCAAATATGACGCCGTACTGGCGTGGTGCTACCCGGTGATGATTGCCTTGTAGTTCCGGCCGGTCAATCTGCAACCTCATCTGTGGCCTACCAGCTGTGAACAACGCATCACAAGCCCAGCACCCTCGAACAGGAAGGATCACCGCCAACCATTTCGGTGGGAAAAATCGTCCTTTTTTAATTTTTTTTTGTTGTTGTTGTTGTTTTTGTGAACAGAGAGAACTCAACAGTATTGAACGACACAATTTACACTGACCATCTGCTTGAAAGAATGCAAGATGTCCGGCAGTGATGTCGAGCACGTTTCTTGCGTTCTGAACGGCAACCCTCATGAGCTTCGGCGCCAATCTTCTCCGCCCACCAATGAATATTTTTATGATGCCCGGACGGATGACTCCTTTGAAACATCACTAATTGCCTCTTCTCCCGCACCGCCTCTTGCCAGTACCACATACTCTGCGCAACAGGGTCTCACAGACTCTCCAGTATTGCCTGTAACGGCAGGCCTATCCTCGAACAACCGATCCTCCCCCGACCCTGACGACTACTATCGCCCAAATCCACCCATATCGGTTGCAAACGGTGATACTGCTGGTGGTTCAGGCGAACCTTTGATGGATGAAATCGATAACACCGAAGTTGCCGAAAATCACCCGACACAATTTCAACGAGTGTGTTCTGGGCCAGCGCACCCATCGAAGTCGTCCGTGGAAAGCTCAGGGCCATTTCGCTCGCTCTCGGATTCATCATACAGAAACATTGGGCTTGGATACAATATCGGGGTACCGCCAGCACGGGCGTCGATAGCGAGGCCAAGGCAGGTCTCTTTTAAGGATCTCGTGAACAAGTTCAACAACAATCCAGATCAAGTTCTCCCACTACCGTCAACGTCTACATCCAAGACTGTCAGCCCGGCTAGCCCCACGGACGGATCAATACCATTCAAGACTGCCTCTCGTCTGAGACAAACTCACGATTCATCAATTCAGAAAAATCCAATTCCTCGGTGGAATACGATAGGGACCTTTGCTCTAGATATACCCTCAGAACGTTCTCTTCCTCGGTTGAGGACAAACGATATCAACAATAACCGTCCCGGCTCTTCCGACCTTCCTCAGCGGCCCGCGTGTGGCGGATCGCTTGCATTGGATACGAGTTTTCACAGCTTGGGATATGGATCACCGTCACTTCTGCGCCGTCGAGGTTCTGAAGGGACCATCCCGAGCCCAAACCCAGCATTTTTTGACCATCCCGAATCAGCACTTGGCTTGACGCCTCTGACTCCGACTGCTTGGTATCTAGGACATACGCCGTTTCTAGAGGCTGTTAATACCACTTCGAACACGAATACTCACCGGAGGACAAGGAGTGATTTCGCTGGAGATCATCCTGGAGGTGCAGCGGCGTGCCTTTCTGACTTTCATATGGCGGACCAGCCCCCCTTACAGCCACACTCCGGGACATCCCTAGAGAGCCCACATTCCAAGTCGCGCATCCCAATCTCCTCCCGCCGCCTTAATTCAGCTTCCGCCTCGGGTGATTCCTCGCCGTCTTCGCCAACAAGAACCGAGCTAGCTTTCGGCAGCCGATCTGCGCAGCAGATCGCTTTACCTCCGAAAGGCGTTAGCCGCCTGCCCAAGCCATCTCCCAGACAGGCGTCTCATCCCGCCCGTGAACTGACCTATGAGGGCGAAGCAACGTTTGCGATAACGCCGCATGCAAGGCGGGAAGTGGCCCCTGGTAGGGCCCGTCAGTACATCCCTGAAAAGGGTGCCCTTTTGGAGGCATACATAGCCGCTCCTCCCCCGAAGAAGTCGCCCCCTCTGCGAAGTTCACGGCCACGTCAACCCGTCTCACAAACTGCCCAAACGGCGCCACGTTCAAGAGTGGTGGAAACGGTTTCGAATTTTCAAAGACAAGTCAACCGTGATCGTGAGCCACGAAACTCCAGGCTACGAGAGCGACGCCTGGCAGAATTGGGTAATGTCGACTTTGCAACCCGACGTCAGAGAATCCAACAAGCTTTCAATCGCACAGTCGAAGAGAATGAGAGAAAAGAAGAGAAAGCAGCGGAGCTCCGACGCCAGGTCAAAGCTCAAGAAGAAACAGAGCAGCCTGTTCGGCCTTCTACCCCCAAGGAACAGTGTACTGGATTTGCAGACGTGATTACTTCTGTACAGCCCGAAGATAACGTGACAGTAATCGAGGAATTTGGCGACTGTGGACATGAAGCGAAAGACATGACACCCGAAACAGAGGCTTCGAAGGCGCATTCACAGCTTCGCGTCGATCCAGACGTGTCTGTATCAGAGAACTCTCGAAATACAACAGACTATCATCCGATGACGATGGACTCACCAACATTAGGCCACTCGGAGATGATTTTGAACGGCCAAGGATTTGAGTTGATGCCCTGCGACCTGCGACCTGACTCGGCCGCAACAGCAGGGTCCAACGAGACCCATATCACCGCATTTGATCCAGAACCTCAAGATGATCTTTCCAAACAGAATCTACATGCATCACACAGAACCCTGCTGAGCCAAATAATGCGTATACGTGATTCCAGCCCTAGCAATTCATCGTGCGATGAGCAAGATTATGGCTTTTCTGATAATGATGAAAAGGGGTCTATTCCAATTGTTCTGAGAGACGCGATGGCTATCGAAGATTCTATAGACAGCAGTGAGAACCAAGAGCATCGTGATATTTATATCAAGCGGGGTACTACCAAGAGCGAACCAGCGAACCGGTGGAGTATGAGCTCTTGGTCATCTTCTCTGCACCACGAAACTTCTTCGGGTGGGCAATGTGAGGGCAGTGATGACGATCTCTCTAATATACACCACTGCGCCGAGGATAGCGAGGAGGTTGCTACTCAGTCATGCTCTGAATCTTCGAGCACTCCGTCCGTCATTGGTCATCAACCTCCCCATGCATTGCCCCAGACAGCCCGTGTGGTAACAGAACCAAGTAAAGAAGCTGTATCACATAGGAATCCTTACGGGCCGTCCGACACACCCAGCCTAGTCAGACTGGGGGGATGGGATTCTAAGCGTGTGGCTCAGCTCTACATAGAAGAGCTTGCGAGTGGCAGGAGTCATCCCCTTCCCATGCCAGCAATACGCGCGTCTCCAGAGCCGCCACATGTCCGGGTTGAGCAGAGAGATGAAAGAAGAACTGAGAGTCTGACTGACGATCCTGCCTAATAACGGAAACTGACGGTATCCCACCCTCAGAACGCATGCGACATTCGGCGAGCTTGTTTTTGCGCGATGACTG
Source organism: Aspergillus nomiae NRRL 13137 (assembly GCF_001204775.2). Lineage (NCBI taxonomy): Eukaryota > Fungi > Ascomycota > Eurotiomycetes > Eurotiales > Aspergillaceae > Aspergillus > Aspergillus nomiae. The sequence goes on from NW_015378431.1 coordinate 11,848, forward strand.
GGAGCATGCGTCTCCATCAATTATGGATTGGATGCAAGTAGCCGCCGATGAAGGATCATCGCCGCAGGCCCCCAAAATTGACGGCAGCCAGGGAGTTGATGGTGTTCCGACACCGCGGCTAGTGACTCCCAACGCACATCCAAAAGATACCGACGAAGGCCTAGGTCTGGCAATCAATGTGCATCCACCTCAGGAGTTTAATGATGACGATGTTCCACCACCTCCTATACCACGCCACGACCCTCCAGCTCCGCCCCCTGAAACTCAAGATAGCACTACACATCGTTTCCCACAGACTTCCGTCGCTCATCCCAACATCTTCTCGAACGCCACCTTCGCGCCGCTGGGACCCGTTCAAAGCACCGATAGCAGTGAGGACTCCTCTCTCCGGCGACTTGAGCCAACTCCTTCTTCGCACACCTTGGATTCATCGGCAACCTCGTTGGTTCCTTCGACTTCAGAACATCCTCGCCCACAAACCGCATCCCCATCCCCAGAACAACGTCAACTGAAGAAGCGGCGACATGTCATAAAGGAATTAGTTGATACCGAATATACATTCGGAAAAGACATGAAAGTTGTTGATGATATTTATAAGGGAACCTCCAGTTCATGCTTAGACCTCTCCACGGAAGATGTCAAAGTACTGTTTGCAAATTCAGACCAAGTCGTGCAATTCTCTATGGCTTTCCAGGACACTCTCAAAGAGGCAGCGAAAAGTGTTTATATAATGCCTAAATCCCAGCGGTGGACCAGCCGGCGTAACCCTCGAAATCCTGTCGTGAGAAACGATCAAGAATCTTCTACTGGGAGTAGCACTTCAGACGTGGAGAAAGATAATGCGACTTTCATTGGGCAGGCATTCATAGCGCATATAGCAAACATGGAGAAGGTCTACGCCGACTATCTGAAGAACCATGATGCTGCCAATAAGAAACTTCAGACTCTGCAAAAGAACCCGAAAGTGGCTATCTGGCTCAAAGAATGTCGGGATTGGGCATCCGATCTCACCACAGCATGGGATCTAGATTCGTTGCTCGTCAAGCCAGTACAGCGGATCTTGAAATACCCCCTTCTTTTGAGTGAACTCCTTGAATCGACACCTAAGGATCACCCAGACCGTGCTGCTCTCGTTACTGCCCTTGAAGAAGTTACGAACATCTCCGTTCGTATCAACGAGCTGAAGAAACGTGCAGATGTTGTGGGGCAAGTTGTGGGCCGCAAGAGAAAAGAGTCTGATGTCAGGGCAGGCTTGTCAAAGGCATTTGGACGTCGCACAGAGAAATTGAAGCAACAGGTTGGCCTTTCCGACATGGTTGAAGACAAGGAATACGATGCTCTGTCTCAGAGGTTCGGTGACAATTTCTTTCAACTGCAAGTTGTCATGCGGGATGCGGAAGGGTATACGCGTGAAGTCCAGGGATCCATGGACTGTTTTGGTGGAATTACCAGCGCGATAGAAGAGTTTATCAAAGTCGCCCCGACTGCTTACCATGAAATTGAGGGCAAATGCGATGAGCTGAAGACAGCTGTCCAAGATGTGATAACAGAGGCATTACCCAAGCATGTAAGTACAATCCCCTATGGAAGCGCGTGTATCCAGAATGACTGACAATGTCCAGATCGCTGTCGTTCGTAAGAGCGTCATTGACCCAATGGTCACATTGCTTAAGCTTCATGATGGACCACAAAGAGTGATGAAAAAGCGCGACAAACGCCTAATGGATTATGCCCGCTTCAAGAGCATTAAGGAACGAGGGGACAAACCAGATAAGAAAACCATCGAGCAAGGGGAACAATTTGTCGCTCTTAATGAGGCCCTTAAAGACGAACTTCCGAAGCTCTACTCTCTTACCGCTAAATTGATGGAGTCTTGCCTGAAAAGCTTTGTTCACATACAAACGTCGTGGTTTAAGACTTTGCAGGAGAAACTTGGCCCCCTAGTGGACTCGTTCCCGGACGATATCCAGAAGGTAATTGGTGATTGGAATGCGAGTTTCAGCTTCTCTGAGGCACAGGTACTGTCCCTAGGCATTTGCAATGGGTCGTTATTGGCCGATGCTGTCAACCTCGTTAATTTCAACACTCCCCCAACCGGGGCAACTATTAGTTCGCCGCGGCGCCCATCAACTGTCAATAGCGCCAGCACTCGCGTTGGATCCACTATGGATGAATCACCTAAAGCTTCCCATGATTTTGGCAGTGGAAGTCATTCTTTCCAATCGCCAAGTTTTGATAGCCAGTCCCAGGTCTCTCTTGGACGCAGGCGTGCTGATTCGACTTTCTCGGGTCGTGCTGCGCCCGATTCGATTGAACTACCCCGAAGCCACATGTTGCAACAAATTACTAGCTCATCAGCTTCTGGACCTCAGCCTAGCTCTAACAGAGAGTCTTGTCCAAGCCTTCCCCGGTTGAGCCTTGATTCTCCATTCCTCGTCGACGTCATTGGTGGTCCTTCTGAGAGTAGTGACAGACCAACCGAAGAACAGCCGAGCTCACCTGGCGGTGGTCGGTATTCGGGCTTTTTCTCTTCTGCAATGCCAATGTCGGACAACCCACAAGACAATGCTCCCCAGGAGAACGAACCACCCAAAGAACCGGCGGTGCTATTCCTTGCCGCTAGTATTAATGAATTCAACATTGACCGTGCCCGACGAGAGGCCGGCTATCCCTACCTGACATATGTTGCCGGAGAGATATTTGATGTCATCGCCGAAAAGGGCGAGCTGTGGCTAGCCAAGAACCAGGACGACCCTACCCGCCAGGTTGGTTGGATCTGGAATAAGCATTTTGCGAAACTCTCAACCTAATGTCACTATCCGATGAAATTATTGCTTGTTTCAATACTGTACATCTTGCATGGAGGTCGCCAGCGTCATGATGTCCTGGGTCTGTTAGCTCTAGACCGGATCTACCCCAGAAAACGTTGACGCTCCATAGAAGGCCGCCCTGGAGTTATCGGTCTTCACATTCCTCTTTTATGATGTGTTATGAAGTTTTGGGGGCGTTTCTTCGCATCTGCATTTCTTTCTTTGTTGTCTGGTGGCAGCCAGTCTACTATTGGCTGGTGGCCAGGTTATCTGCTTTGATTCTGCTTTTGCAATGTCTGATGTGTGCGGGGATATACATGTTACTCTCTGCTTTTGCGAAGGTGTTTACGGTTTCTCGTGCTAGTGAAGGCACAATCTGCCAGAGACACTCCAATGTACGTTTAGATACCCCTGATTTAGTTGTTAAAATGGAACTAGAAGTTGAACGTAAATATTATGCGCAAACGTGGAATGTTAAATGTAGCGAACTAATCGTGGGAGGAAGAGATTCTATATAGTCACGCGTCACGTGTATATACACCAGCCACAACCGAAGCCACAGTGACGTCGCGGGCATTTCGGAACGGCTTCAATCGTATCGCCGCAAGGGGCGACTTCTCGTGCACCACAGGTGGGAACCGCCTGTCACTCGGCTGTTGCTTTACTACTATTCTTTCCATTTGACCCCAGGTGATTGGCAGCTTGTCCCTGTTAGGATCAACTCCACTTTCCTCCTCTTCGCTCCCCTGCCGAACACAAGTTGGTCAAACCACCGCAATCACGGCTTGTTTCATCTTTCGGATTGGACGATTTCCCCTTCATCTGATAGAGAAATCCACAAGGAGCTACGAAGTTAAACCGCTTCACCATTGGAAACGGTTGATAGGGCCTCGGATAGATGCGCTCGATAGCCATCGAATGCACAGCAACCGTTCCCCGCCCTCCACAACGGCCCCTCGATTCAGCAGAAACAGGCCCACCGATTGCCGCCCTCCAGAGAGATTTGTGGATAGATAATACAATTGAGGTTCGGGATTATCGCGCAAGATAAAGACGGACAGGATGCTTGATGGCGGATTGGGCAAGTTGCATAAGAGGATGAAGCGGTTTGGTGATACGGTAGGCTCTGGGCTGTTTGGCTTTTGCTGTGTCGGATCCATGACGAAAAGCTTATCTCCAGTAGTTGAACCCCGATGATGCGTATTTGAGCTGTGAGTGCATGGTTGATTGACACTAGTCTCTGAGAAGGATAATGTCTGACTAGACTGGAGTACACAGACTATGACATTCGATGTATGTATGCGCTTCTCCTGGCAACCGGTTAATAGAAGACCTGACATTCCACAGTGACGAGAGAGGATATGCAATCACTCAAGAATGACTGGCTCACGGATAATGTGGGTGTGATCGCACCCTCCGATGGACTGTAGCTAATCTATCACAGATCATATCCTTCTGGGAGGAGTAAGTCGATTGGGCCTGTTCCACCATCGCCTAAACTGATATCTTCAGATACCTGGAACGCGAGTTTCTCGTCCATTATAAATCATCCAACATTGTACTTCTGCGGCCCAGCATGTCGTTCATGATCTTGCAGACACCCAATCCGCACACGCTTCGGGAGGCCTTACCCGACTTCACGCGGACGACGCACGTCTTTCTTCCAATCAATGATTGTCGCAATGTAACTGAAGCTGAGGGCGGGTCTCACTGGTCGTTGCTTCTCATATCTATTGTCGATGGGATAGCATTCCATTACGACTCACTTCCTCCTGGAAACATCTGGGAAGCCCGGACGGTGACTATGAAGTTTGGCACATTACTCAATCGACCCATTCGATTCATTCACCTACAGGACTCGCCGGTACAAGAGAATGGTAGCGACTGCGGTGTGTTTGTGTGCCTGAGTATGCGGCATCTGCTGCTGAAAAGGCTGTTGACTGCGAACGCCAGCGAGAAAGTCAGCATGAGTCTGGGCGGAATGAAAGTAGATGCCCGCGGTGGAAGAAAAGAGATGACGAAGATCATTGATGGCTTCCGCAAGGAAGGCGAACGTCGGAGGTCGTATGTCGCTGAACAAGTGCCTTGACGCGATTATGCTAACCTTTGGCTGAACAGAGCGAGTCTCAGCCCGCTAGGGAAGAAGTCAGCAAGCCCTGGCCCTCCACGAATTGAATGATAAAAGTATACTCGGGGCTGCATATGAAAACAAATGGATCGGCGAAGGCGTCAAGAGGATGCGGAGTTCAAGTCTATGGATAATGCATACGTCAGACAGGACATGGTTATGAAATAAGGCGGGGACCTTACCACTTCACGTTTTTCATTCTCAGCATCTTTTTACGCTCTGATGGTTTCCCCTCCCTTTTCTCTATTTTTTTTTTTTTGTTTTTTTTCTTATCTCGTGCAATCCATCATATTACCAACCGCAACTAGCATTAACCGTCATTATTAAACCTAAAAGAGCCCTATTCTTATGTTACATAATGTACTTAATATGGTGGGAGGCCATTCGGCCAGGATATGGGTAATTCAGAACCATAGGTCTAACACTTACAACCTTGCTCTACTTGCTTCTGCTTGTTACTTTGTCAGATTGACGGCAATATTCAAGTAAGTCTTCAAAGACCTACACTTCAAACAACAAGTACACATAAGCGCCGCTACTCGCCTACGTCACGATCAGCCCCCCATCTGCCGTATTTCTGCATGATACGCCATTTCCAGGTTCGATGGCGGACAGCTCTACCCCAGTAATAAAACGGCACGGCGATCAAGATAACAACGCCAGCGATACAGGCCATTTCTCCAAACGCCTGGCTATATCCTTCCAAATTGATCCAGGGGTTTGTATAGAACGACAAGAGGAATCCGAATGCCGCTAGCATCATATCAAATCAGTGCCAGTTCCCAGGAGGAAGGGAGGGAGGGAGGTTCGTGATTGTTGTTGTTCGCCAGGAATGGGCGAAGGAAATCGGTGGACGTACCTTTGAATGCTAGGATGGAGACCGTTATCTCGCCCACGGACGGTCGATAGCTGTCGATCACGTAGACCATTGCGACGTTGGTGGCTTGCACGATGGCGAAGTTTAGTAGTCCTAGAGCTACGGTTGGGGCTATCCAGTGCAGGTTGTTGTTTATCCCGACGCCGTAGAGTACTAGGGCCGTGGGGGCGCATACGCCCCCGATAGCAATGGAGGGGAGACGCATCTCGGGTTGCCGGATGCCGTTGTTGCGTCGGGTGAACCAATCCGCCACCCAGTCTGACACCTGGCCGCCGAAGGCGATGCCGATTAAGGATCCGATTAAGCCTGCAATAAAGCACAGGCCGGACTGATATGGGGCGAAGTTATAGGTTGTCGAGAAGGCGGTGGCGAAATTGGATGTTATGGCCACGAGAAACCCGATCGTTACGGCGAAGACCAGTGATGTCCATAGTACGGGTGGAAGAATGATCAGCACGATTGGTCTGAGGAAAATGCGGAGCAGCGGCTCAGAGGTATGGATGCCGTTGAATAGACGGAGGGAGCTGAGATATGAAGGCTTTTTTCCGATCTGTAATATCTGGGACTCAGCATTTTCGTGATGTTCAGATGTTACAGCTGACTTTGACGCTGTCCGCGCACATACAGGGACATTCGATGCGGCCTCCCTCTCCAGAGCACTGTTACGGTCAAATGTGGTTTCCGGGAACGTAAAAATGACGAGCAGAGTGACGCCGCCGATCAATGCAGTAGCCACGTAGTAGATGTACCTCCAGTGGAGCGAGATGGTGATGAGCCCGTCGATTATGATGCCGGCGGCCACTCCAACCGACAAAGCCGCCGTGTAGAGTGACATGGCTGCACCTCTCTCATGGAGAAAGAAGATATCCGTGATTGTCAATGGCCCCAGGCATTCCCCTGCACCTGCAGCCAGACCCATAATGATCCTGCCTGCCAATTCCACAGAGTAGGTTTTGGCAAACCCACACCATAAGCCCGTTCCCACGTAAAGAACAAACGAGATGGCATATATGGGCCGGCGACCGAACTTGATGATCAAAGGCATCCAGAACAGCATACCCACTCCCTGCATGAGGGAAGTGGTGCTGTAGAAAAAGGACACCCGCGCAATGTGAGCACTAGCATCTGAGCCCATTGGCCCAAGGAAATCGACGGTTGTCTGCTCGATTGCGACGGTTGGTCCAGCCGCAAGAAAGTTGCACAGCAACACCGCCAGACAGACAAGAGCAGCGATATAGTACCGGAATGCCGCCGACCTAAGCCATTGAACCCGGGCCGTTAGTCATATGAGGTGGGGAAGCAAGCATAGGGATGAATGGGGCCAACTGGAGTAGCTTGCCAGTTTAGTGGGTCGTTGGGATCGCTCGATGGGGTTGGAATCAGAATAATCTCGTTTGTTTCATGATGTCGCAGACGCAAGTCCCCCAAGGTATGCCCTCGAGGCGCAACTGGAGAGGGATCGACTTCCTTTGGAGACATCATTTGGTCTATGCATCGGTATGCTAGAGATCACAATGCATAATCGTTCTTCCCCCTAAAAGCTTCCCTCCATGCCTGGAATTGGGTATGAATTTAAGCTGACGAGGACGTACGGGGGAGAAAATAAACTAATGCCGCTCACTGAGCTTAATCACTTTGGCTCGCGTCGGGCCCACCGGGTCTTTGAACTGTGCCCTCATTCCCCACATACCCGGCATCGGCCAGCGTAGAGTGCGGGGGAACCAGGCGGGGGATTATGGGGAAATTAGTTAAATATGATATTGTGACCTGAGTTCCATCTTACAGCACATACAGTGTTTGAGTAAGACATCATGCAGATTACCTGGCGCAAGACAGCTGATCCTGACACCTATGAAGACGCCCGCGTGGGCCGCGTCTTCAACCGCCGTCGCCCTCAACGGTACCCCTTGGCCGTGGTAAAGGCAAGTAGCCAAGATGACATTGTGGCTGCGGTGAAGCTGGCCATTGAGAATAACTGTCGGGTCGCAGTTCGTTCTGGCGGCCATTCGTGGGCTGCGTGGAGCGTCCGGGACAACTCGATCTTGATCGACCTGGGCAACTACAAGCAGCTTGAAGTGGACCCGAAGAGGACAATAGCATGGGCAACTCCAAGCATGACAGGAAAGGATATCAATGGTGTGTTGACCAAGGAGTACGGGTTGATGTTTCCTGGGGGCCATTGCCCTGACGTTGGCATCGGTGGTTTCCTGCTTCAGGGCGGAATGGGTTGGAATTGCAGAGTATGAACCACCATTGACCGTTTCAAATTGATGTGCAATTAACATTATGATATGTAGAACTGGGGATGGGCCTGCGAACGTGTTCGCGCTCTAGATGTGGTGACAGCTAGTGGGGACTTGGTGCATTGCAATTCGCAACAGAACCGTGATCTCTATTGGGCTGCTCGTGGAGCTGGGCCAGGTATGTTTCGTTCTTCATTGAATTTTCAGTTAAAGCAATTAACGTAAGATTCCAGGATTTCCTGGCGTGGTGACCCGATTCCATCTCGACCTCGTGCCGTACCCTAAAGGTGGCTTCCGGTCATCGGGCTATGTCTACCCCATAGGACATTACCACGAGGTCTTTCGTTGGATCATATCTATCACTCCAGATTTTGATAACGATACCGAAATTGCAGCTGTGGCCAACTACCCTGAGGGCCAAGATGAGCTATGCTTGTTTATTCTCTTCGTCACCATGAAGTCCTCCGCGCAAGAAGCTGAACGGGCACTCGCCCCAGCCCAGAAGACACGGCCAGCAGGGGCCGTTGTTGAGTGGTTTTGCCAGGAGGACAGTCTTGAGAACCAATACATCAACCAAGCTAAAGCAAACCCAGAAGGACACCGCTATTGTGCCGATAACGCTTACATACACAACGATGCAGATGTTCCTGCTGTTCTAGAGGAGGCGTTCACTACACTTCCGCATAAGAAATCGTTCGCTCTTTGGTTTGGAATGAATCCCTGCAGCCGGCGGAAACTCCCAGATATGGCGTTGAGCATGCAGTCAGACCATTACTTTGCGCTGTATACTGTATGGGAGGATGAGAAGGATGACCTCCGATGCCAGACATGGGTTCAGAACATCATGCGGAAAGTCGAACGACATTCAGTTGGGGCGTATCTAGGAGATTCGGACTTTCAAGTGAGGAAAACTCGATATTGGGCTGACGACAACGCCCAGCGTCTGATGGAGATTCGTCGTAAATGGGATCCCACGGGGAGGATATGTGGATATTTGGATAAGGGTGACATCTCAGGAACACAAGGATTGCTAAATGCACACGAATGGAAACTGTAGATAATAGCCTCATATCATAGCCAACTGATATATGTTCGTCGTTAATTTATCTCTGACTTTGTCAACTACTATCCTGACTTGGCTAAATCCTTGGCTCTATAATCATTCGGGTTGAGTACCGTAACGTTCTACCTCTCGCAGTTCGGCTGCGGTTAGAGTGTCCACACAATCCAGCCACTAGATACACCAGAAAAGCTACGTATAAAGTCAATTGACTAACTGAGAAGTGGATGGCTGTGGAGTACCCCGGGATGTGGGGGAGAATAGCTTTCCCCGCATTAATGCTTCCTCCATCGCCTAGACTACGTATTGAGACGCGCGTCTTCACTCGAATACTCGGGCCCTCACCAGGTCGTTTCATAATATGGACCGTGTTTCTCGTCTTCAAATCAAAGCTAACAATGCAAGGTGACCAAAGATGAGATCATCAGCTTCTAGCCGTACAAGTTTGGTAGCTAGCCATCTAACACCTCAGTCCCACCACACGATGAACGGGAAAAGCCTCGCGGACAAAGTAGCAATCGTTAGTGGTTCCTCATCAGGAATCGGCGCTGCGATTATACGAGAGCTCTCGTCCCGCGGTGCCAATACAGTGGTGAATTACCCCTTCGAGCACTTAAGAGAGGAAGCGGACAATTTGGTGGAGTCTCTTCCCTCGCCATCCATTGCCCTTGAAGCGGATATGTTGTTGGCGACATCTCCACAGAAGCTAGTAGATGCTGCAGTCTCGACATGGGGTCGGATTGATATTGTGGTAAATTGTGTGGCGCTTGCCGTGAACAAGCCATTCGAATCACAGACTCTGGAAGACTGGGATCTGTTAGTCAATACAAATGGACGGAGTACGTTCCTCCTGACTCAAGCAAGCTTGCCTCACTTGACGAAAGGGAGTGGCAGGATTGTGAATATTGTCAGCATTTCCGGTCGTGGGCCTCCACCAAACCAGACCATTTATGCGGGAACAAAAGGGATGGTGGACTCTTTTACAAAATGCTGGTAGGTGCAGCTACGGCTCTCGCCCCATGTTCGTGATATAAACTAAGTGAGTGGATCTAGGGCTAAAGAGCTGCCACCCAAATATGGCTGCACAGTTAATGCTGTCAGTCCTGGCCCTACCAAGACTGAAGGCTTTGCGGCTGCCGGTGAGGACCAGATGAGGATCCTGCGGCCAATTATTGACCAAACCCCGGTTGGGCCAAGAATGGCGGAGCCAGATGAGATCGCTTTTGCAGTCGCATTCCTCTGTGAGGAACGTGCACGATGGATCAATGGAGCACATATTGTTGCATCTGGTGGGCTTTTTATTGACTAAACATGCATGCATTCTGTTTCCTGTCAGAGAGGTCATCGGTAACTTGGTGGATTGGAACGGTTTTAATGACTTGAAAGAAAGCTAGCATAGATATATATTGATAGTTGTTTCCCTACTCAGTAACTATGCTGAAATTGCAATGTCATGATCACGGCCGAAGCAAAACTGTCCAAGTCCAAGCAAAGAAGAATATATATTTCCGTGCTCTGTCTTAGTAGTTCATGCATGATCATTTGTGTCCCATTCGCTTTTTGGGCCTTCTTCGGCCGTGGACCAAGCTTGACTTAAATATATTGAGGGTCTGTCAGGTTTCCATCCTGCTGGGAGTTGAAGATTTTCTAGCCAGGTGCCCTAGATAAAAATACTGTCTAGGATCCTAGATCTCTGTTTGATGAGAGCTGCATAGAGCGCTCTTCACTTCTAAGGAGTGAACGGCGAAGGTTATTTGAGAAGCAATAACTAAATAAAAATGGGGAGGTGGAGGAGGAGGGTTGTTGTGGATCTCTATCTACATGATGCATTACGCTCAAGTATCTACGGTGAGGTTAGGGCTAACTGGATATATACTTCAGAAACAGTTCAATGGCGAAGATACCACGACTACTAGAGACTTGACCATATGCTAATATCCAACCTAATATCCATAACTGTAAGGTATGCCACCCGAGAGTTCAAAGATCAAAAACAGAATAGCATCATTTACTCGATTGGCCTCGCCCCCGAAACATCGGGGACACCCTCACCCTCAACGACCTTGGCCCCTATAACCTCGTAGACAGGTACATCCGCCAGCCGGGAAATTACATGATGCAATGTGGGCAGCTGCTCCCAGTCCAGAGCGTCAATCTGAAAACTCGCCTTCTTGGTCGTGTACACCCTCTTCGGCGTGGGCTTCGGCATCGCTTCTGAGAACGGATCCCAGACGGCATGCTCCTCCGCCGGCACATTCTTATTTGCACGGCCACTTTTTGGGATGTATTTATATGCCAGCATACCAGCGTCCGCTTCTCCGCTGATTCCGCCAAATGCAGACGACGGGTCAATCTCGACCAGGTCCTCAAGGAGGAAGTCACCCCAGAGCGCACCTTGCCAGCCAGTTCGGATGCGATAAGATGTCGCTCGGCGATAGACATCGATAGACGTGTACAGTTTGGGCATGCCTAGCTCCTCCCGACCAGAGACGATCGGATCGGTCAGCGACTCGAACAGGATGGGGAGGTACGAGCCCTTCACGGTAGAGCCATCTTTCTTGACGTATTCGACGCCGTGGACATAAAGACCAATGTGACTGTATCCTGAGCCGCCCAGCCAGTCCATCTTATTCAGCGTGGTTTTCGCGAAGGACGCGTAGGCGACGGTGCCGGGCGAAGTAAAACGCCAGCCACGCCGGCCGGGTGGGAACAGATTCTGGAGAACTGTTCGGGACGTCTTGAACTTGATTGACGCAGTGGTGAAGGTGGACTTCGTTCCGTCTCTGGGAACTCCGAGGTGGGTTTGGCGAGGACCTGGCATGGGCCCGAAGGCAATGGGCATCCGCCAGTACGGGCTAGGAATGCGTTTCCAGGTCCATTCACGGAGCTTTTGGGTGGAGTTGTCCCATTCATCGTGGCCACAGTTGAAGTTGACGAACCCGTACACTATCAGTACATGGTAGTTAGTAATGCTTCTTAGATTGAATAGAATGGGGCCCTGCTACTCACTATCAAGCTCCTTACCATCGGTCCGATCTTCACCAAGTATCCGGGAATATTCTTGGACCTGGGTTGCGCGCGCGTATCGGATGTCATGGTAAAGCTGCAGTCTCTCGGGTATCTCCTCCACAGGAGTTCCTAGTGGAAGAACAACAGCAAGCGAAGCTGCGTCCTCGATTGCAATTCCTGCCCCTTGTCCCTGATGCGGCAGGAAGGGATGCGCGGCATCACCAAGAAGAGCCAAACGTCCATAATGCCACTGTGGAATCGACTCCATATCAAGGAGTTTCCATACCTTTACACTTTCGGGGTCGGCCTTGGCCAAGAGTCTGAGAATTGTGGGATCGAAGGAGGAGAAAATTTGAAGCATTTTGTCGAGGTTTCCACTTTGATCCCACCCATCGGCTGCCTGATCGGCCGACTCGGCCTCGGGATGGATTACCACGAAGTTTAGGACGGAGTTGTGGGAGGTTGGGTACATAACAATGCGACGATCTGTTCCATACCACATACACAACTCCCCGGGGTGTTTAACCAAAGGCGCAGTGACCGGGTCATCAAGGGCGGCTTTCTTAGACACAAGGAAGCGGAATGCACTCTTGCCGCTGCAAAATGGTTTGATATCGCCCCCAGGGACCGCGCTTCTTGCTATCGAGTGAACCCCATCGGCACCGAGGACAACGTCACCTGCAAAATGGGCGCCATTCTCCAAAGTGATCTGCGCGGCTTCAGCATCTACACTTTCCACTCGACTTGACGTTCGTAAAGGAATGGCTGGTCTTCCATCCTCAGCATTGGTTGCTATGCTCTTCAGCTTGTTGTACAAGTCAATGCGATGAGCAAGTAACCATTTCTGCAGAATCCAGATAGTTAGAAACTGGAAATGGATAGCGTTTGTGGGAGTCGAACATGCTGCCATATCTTATGATTTTCTGAGAGTTCCATAGACCTTTCTACTTTTCCGCTCGCAGCGTATTCCGTCAACTAGATCAACTCGTTAGAAGCAGACTCCAAGAATAGTACGCAGAGTCGAAATGAGTACACACCCTCTCGAAATCATTTGCACCGAATTCCTCCGCACATATACCGAGACGTCGGAGGATTCCATTCGCATTCGGAGCAAGATGGAGCGCAGCTCCAGTCTCAGTTGCCAGCCGCGATTGTTCGAATATCTAAAACGCTTGTTAGCCTACACCATGTCATACTCCAAGAGTGAGGATTATCACACGCACTTGTACATCGTGGCCCTGTTTACGGAGCGCAATAGCGGCCGTTAATCCGCCAATACCGGCTCCAATGACCAAGACCTTGAGGGGGCGATTCTCGCTCCTCGAATTTGGAGTGACGGATGTTCCGTTGAGCTGGGTCATGTTGTTGACAGGGAATACACTGGTATGAGATTGGTGTTTGCACAATGTATGCGAAAGCTTTGCATGCCTCAGGTTACGTATTATATACCAGGAGTTCCTAATGTCGTTGTTAAACGGAACGCTGTTGGGGCTGGTCTCGGGCCCACCTACCCGGGGTGGGGGACTCATATCTACACTGTTGGATGTATGCCCGAGGTTGCATTACGTGTCTCGGGGTAATGAGTGTACCGCGTAGTATGACAAGGATATCAGCATTGACAATTGAAAGATTGATGCTTGACTGAGAAATTGAGCACTTGGTGCCTTTATTAGCTATACCGTGCATAAGTGATCCAAACATAGCTGAACGGGAAAAATGTTGTATAAGTACACTCCGAAAAAGAATTAATGTTAGAATTTATGAAATTTGAATGTATCGGTCTATTGAATGAGATAAAATAGCTAGTAGCTATGCGGTAAGATTCCTTGTGCAAGTCCTGTCGCAATGTTCTATCTATGCCTTAGGATTCTCCTCATGATACAGCTTGATCCAATCATACTGATCATTCAGATACCTCTGCACACGCAAGTCCCCAGACCGAGCATGGCCTTCGAAGTTCTCTGCTCTAGCTGCTCGTCCACAGAGTCTGCCCAATTCGCCACTAGCCGTGCTACTCTCCACCTCCTGATATGTCACAGTCCTGAGATACTTTCCAACCCAGAGACCACCGGTATATCTAGCTGCTTTCTTGGTTGGGAGCACGTGGTTGGTTCCAATCACCTACGTAAAGAATATCAGTCCTTGGGCCTTCAAGGTAGTAGTGGCAAATGAAACACAATAATACCTTATCCCCGTAAGAAACACACGTCTTCTCACCCAAGAAGAGCGCTCCGTATGCTGTCATATTGTCCAATGCATCCCGAGGCCGTTTTGTAAAGACTTGCACATGCTCGCTGGCATATTCATCTGCCAGCTTCCACGCTTCCTCCATCGTATCAACAACAATCACCTCACCGAATCGCTCCCACGAAACACCTGCCACATCCGCAGTTGAAAGGTGTTTGAGCAATTCATCGATGATCTCGATGGCTTTCCGGCCTACACTCTCCGATGTAGTGATTATCACTGCAGGAGAGTCAGGCCCATGTTCAGCCTGGGAGAGGATGTCGGTAGCAACGGTAAAAGGATCCGCCGTTTCATCTGTAACAATCAAGATCTCGGTTGGTCCAGCAAAGAGGTCAATTCCGACCTCCCCAAAGAGCTGCCTCTTTCCTTCGGCAACGAAAGCATTTCCGGGGCCCGCGATGAAGTCCACCTTCTGCATGCTCTCAGTACCAACGGCCATTGCAGCAATCGCCTGAACACCACCGAGGAGATATATCTCGTCGGCACCAGCAAGGTGCATGGCTGCAATTGTGGCATGGGGAATTTTGCCAGCGATGGGTGGAGTGCAACCCACAACGTGCGGCACGCCGGCGACTTTGGCAGCTAAGATGGTCATATGGGCGGATGCAAGAAGAGGGTATCGTCCACCAGGGATATATCTGTTTATGTTAAGGGCTACTCTAATTCAGAATCTCTTTTTTCTATACTCTTTACTTACGCGCCGACAGAGCTAATAGGAAGATTCTTTTGGCCCAGAACAACACCCTAGAGGAATGTCAGTAAAACAGCGTCTACAGCGGGATATTGCTTTGGTCTTACGGGTTGAATCTCATACTCAAAGTCCTTTAGAGACTCACATTGAGCTTGTGCAAATGCACGCACATTCTTTTGGACCTCTTTAATGTCGTCGATGGTCTGTTGGGGACAGGCCGCCATCGCGGCATCAATCTCCGCCTGGGACAGCTTGAACGAAGCTGGCGACCACTTGTCAAACTTCTCGGAGTACTTGCGTACGGCTGCGTCGCCATTCTGTCGGACATCGTCTATCACTCCCTTAACGACTGAGCTGACGTCTACTTGAGGAGGTGTGGAGACAGCCAAGGTGTTTGACCTTGATTTCAGATGGCGGGCAGGCATGATGGGAGTGATGGTAGAAGCACAAGGGGGACAAGTATAAAGTCTTCAGGCTTGTAGGTAGATTACTATTCTCTTTCTTAGTACAACTTGGGTTTTATCTGTTTCTTATGGGCGAGGTATGGTGTTCGTCTTACACTAGATATTCCTCCACCGGCTCCACCTCCGAATGGGCATGTCGACGGTGTGAAGAGAGGCCGGACAGAAGTCCGAAATAGGATTGCCGGAACTCTGGAGTGCAAGTCTTTGGTATCAAATTTACTTAGAAGCACTAGTACTCGTGCTAAAATGAAAGTTTTTGCTAAGTCTGATTTATTGAATGCCGATCTCAGGCCATGCAGTGCCGTGGACTGAACCGCGGCAAACCACCCAAAACGAGGTTCTTCCAAAGAGAAATATACAATATATTAAATAGAAGTGAGAACTTTGGATGATCTAATTGCAGCTTCTATTTATTATCCTAAGTTTGAATCCCTGTTGCCGCCTCGTTCACTTGGAGGGCTTCACATCGTCCATCCCGCCCCCATAGTCCTCCTCCAGTGTAGCCCCATTAATCTCCAAAGGCTGGGCCTCCTGGAGAACATACAACATCCGCGCCCAATTGGTGTCACTCGTATTCCTCCACGCGTGGTTTGTCCCACGCTGAACCGCGATGTCGCCTCGCTTGAGCAACCTCGTCTCTCCAGAGTCCAGCACCAGCTCGACCTCTCCTTCGAGCACCACCCCGTAGTCCAGACTGACAGTCCGATGCATGGGTGAGATGGCACCAGGGTTCATGTCCACGACACGCAAGACCGTGCCTCCGGGAATTGTAACACCCGGGAGATCTCTCAGCAACGACTGGTAAACATTGAGATCCTTCTCGCCGGTCAAGTTGACGGGGACCTCGTTCGTCCCGTATGCAAGCGAAAAGCGGGCACCGTTGGCGAGCTGCTGCCATTCGAGGGGTTCAGGAATTCTATCCTGGAATCTGGTCGTCCCTTGAGCGTCGTGGTCTGTGATCACGCGGTTGATGGGACGGAGGCCGTTGTCTTGCATTTTTGGCATGTGTTGATTCGTGTTTCAGGTGAATATAGGAGAGTAATGCAGAGTGGGAATGGTCAAGTACAGTTTAGTTGTTTTACCTGATAAAAGGTCACGGTTCATCCACTCTTAAATCCCTTGGCCACTTTGTGGATGAGGGTTCTCCAAGTGGAGCCGATAGTCTGGCCCGCAGGTGGAGGGGGCACATCCGATCGTTTTTGATTCCACATCTATATCTTATAGGGCAGTCAGCGTATCCGAACCCATATCTACAGTGTAACTGACCGCGAACAATGCCTCCGAAAGTTGCGCTGATAACTGGGGCATCGCGAGGCGTCGGGGCCGCCGTCGCTCGTGCGCTCGCCGCCGAGGGCGATACCAGTATTATGCTAAACTATGGATCCAACCCAGAGCCCGCACAAAGCCTCATTCGAGATCTGAACTCTTCGAGAGATAATAATACCCAGTCGACAGGATCCCCCCAATTCCAAGCTCTAAAAGCAGATGTGGCAGATAGAGCTGATATTAGTCGATTAGTGAACCAGACGGTTCAGGAAATGGGCCGCTTAGATATAGTGGTCTCAAATGTTGGCTGGACACGAATGTCAGATTTTACGAATCTTGACGAGGCCGATGACGAGGCTGACTGGGACCGATGCTTCAATATGAACGTCAAGAGCCATTTTTTCCTGTTCCAGGAATGCAGGCCGCACCTGGAGAAGACCCAAGGGGCGTTTATTGCCACGGCGAGTGTTGCTGGTGTTAAGCCAAGCGGTAGCTCCTTGGTGAGTATTGTTGGAGAGTTTGATATTTGTGGAAGTATTTGGCTGATATTGGGGGCATAGCCGTATGCTGTAACGAAAGCTGCCCTTATACACCTTTCCAAAAGCCTGGCAGCCATTGCGGCGCCGAATATTCGAGTAAACACGGTCTCGCCCGGTGTGTTGCTTACGGTATGTCTGTGACTTTTTGGTTTCGTGGGCATCTATTAATAATGTCTATAGGACTGGGGGCTACAGTTCCCAGAAGAAAGATTGAACGCCGTGCGGGAGAAGAATGTCTTGAAGCGATTCGCTACACCGGAGGTAAGAATATAATGTACCTTATAGAACATTGAAACGCGGTTTACTAACCTGAAATACCTTAAAAGGATGTTGCAGAGCAAGTTAAGTTCCTTGCGAACTCCAAATCCATTACTGGGATGAATGTTGTCATTGATGCTGGGTTTTCATTGTAGATACGCATAGATACATGCAATATAGTGCTTGTTATTAGAAGGCATAGATGTATTTTTTCAAATCGATATCTGGTATTTTATCTATATATAGATCATCTGAAAGTTCTCACATGGCACATTACTTGCTGATGTCCCGTAATTTCTCAATGAGACTGACCAAGTTCTCTACCAGAGGCGGCTCCCGCTCACCGGAATGGTTTCTATGCATTATTTGGAGAACTAGCTCCAAAATGGCGCCAGGGTCAGCCAAAGAAGCAGATGCTATATGCGGCTGGACTCCATGCAAGGCAGGAATGCCACGCTCTAAGGCGATATAGCGATGCACGCCATCGGTATCATCACCATCGAGCCATATTATATTCTCTATATTCATATTCATGGAATCCGGCCGGGACATGGCATTACCTTCAGTTGCATGGGAGATTGCCATACCGTAGGCCCAGAGAGCCAAGCTTGCATGGTACAGGGCAACGGCCATGAAGTCCCGCAGACGTTGCGAAGGAAGAGTTTTGAGCTCTCGGATGACCTGTCCAGCATGCCAGAGTGCCTGTCGGCATTCTTTACTTTTCGACCAGGAATGGATCGACGGCGGAAACTCTGAGGTCTTTCTGGGGTCCTCCATCGTGGCAAGAATCTGCACATCCTCTAGTGACATGTGCATGTGCATTAGAATAAGGTTCAAATGAAGTGTGCTTTCGTTCTTGTATCCCATATGAAAATACCTCAGCATCTTCACAAGCTCTTGGTAGCGTGATACCATCAGGATCCCATTATCCCAGTACCGAGATTGCGCCGCCAGCAGAATACTGAATTGTCGATATTCCCAGACCATTCCCCACATGGCACAAAGTATAGATAAACATCCAAGTGTTGTGTCTGCCACAGCTTTGCTGCATTCGAGAAGATCAAGGTTTGCAATGCACTCCAGAAGCGTTGGGATCCGTGTCGAGCCCATAGCGAAGCGTACACAGTACAGTTCTTTCCACTTTTGAGCCGAGCTCGCAGTCCAAAGATCGCGAGAACAGGGGATAGAAAGTGAGGTTTCACCGTAGGATAACAACGGGTTTGTGAAAAGAACCATAGACAATTGGGCATCGTGTTGCAACAAATTATAAACGAGGCGTTTAAAAGACTCTTGCCGCACCCAGGAACGCCATTTACTATCGAGGTTGTCACTTACATCCTCAGAGATAATGAGGACAGGCGGATATGCTGCATGATGGAATAATCCTCGACGCCGAAGAATTGTAACTAATGGTAGACGAGAGCTCTCACAGATCTCCATTTTTCGATTATTGCCGCTCCAGAGGCCCGTTTCTAAGCAAAGCATATATGCCTGCAACAAGTCAAGGTTATTGATCATAGTATTATCGCTCTCAAACACCACAGGAAGCTGGTGACGGACGACCTCCTGCATTGCAAAACCCAATTTCTGCAGTGACGGGTCTGGCGTTAACACAGCTCCCATAGCTGCCATTGCAAGCAGGAGTTCAGGCCGGGTCTGTTTTGGAGTGAATGTGGCCAGATGGATCCACGATTTGGCGTTCGATGTCGGACTTGTTAGAAAATACCGGATAAGGATATCTAACAGCTCAACAGAGGGAAAGGACAGAGTGACTTGAGAGATTGGATGTTTCATCTGACTCAGGAAGATACTCAGAATCTTATCACGCGAGGCAAGGTCCAGGCTCTCTGCATTACAATAACTGTCCATACCGATGAAGTTCCTTGGTGTTGAGTTTTGCTCCGCATCAGCGGGCAGTAATAGATTATTGTGCTCGGCATACCCGTGATCCTGCGGCTCAGGGACAAAGTGCCATCGCAATCGCTGAATAGAACGATCATTAGGTGTGCCATAGTTTGTACCTGCCGCACAGTCCCCCAGGGCGGACCCGGAAATTGATTGAGGGGTCTCATGCTCATCAAACTGAAAGGGGATTCGGGAATTGTAGGATTCTAAGAAGCTGAGATCAACCATGCTCAGATCGAGGTCTGTTTCTAATCCGAAAGAAATCAGCCCCCTCGGTGTTCTAACTCCACTCAGACTATCTATGGAGAGACCAGCTGCAAACATATCAACTGAGTTCGGCGTTATAAGGTCCGCATAGTCTTTTGCTAGTGAAGCCGAGACATCGATTTCCGTATCCGTTGGAGCATGGTGAGACGGGCCCTGGGACCAAATATCGCCTGCTGGCATTTCTGTTGGAGGACTGGCAGACATCTGATACAGTCGATCGTTTGTCATGTCAGGCTTAAGTATGGGATTATTCAAAGAGCTTGAGTCACCGCCGCCTGTATGATGCTTCTCAGGCATAGTGGGTGAAGCGTTAAGCTCATCCACTTGCTTCGGTGGCACCTTGCACTGAATGTTCCTTCGCTGACATCGTTTACACGGTTTCTCCTCGTCGCATCGGAGGTGATCCTCTGCACAGGCAGTACAGGCCTGGGATGCCCGGGCAAGCATGGTAGTGTTACAGCCATTCCGACGGCGCTTCTTTGACACAGGCTCATCACCATCGGTATTGTGGAGAGAGGAATGCCTGTTGAGAAGATCTCTAGAATAAACTTAGCACTCCGTTGCTCGTCTTCCCTATCAACTGGACAAGTAAATCTCACATCCTCCCGAACCTCTTACTGCAGACTAAGCATTTGTAAGGCTTCTCTTGGGTGTCTAGTGTCCGAGTGTTAAATCTTCGACTATACAGCAGCCAAGAATAGCGAAGGACAACTCACGGGACCGAACATGGCGGGACAGATGATCAACTCGGGTGAATGACTGAGAGCATGTTCCGCATTGATACAAGTTACGATTCAAAGGCCGGGTACCCGGGGCGGATCTTGGGGAGGTATACGGGGAGGCCATGATCAGGCAATCTCCAAGGCTGCATACAACCCGAGCGTGGAGTGCAATTGTCACCTAGTTAAGGGACACCAACTTTCCAACTTCTGGGGACCCCGCAGTGCCCCAGACCTCGGGTAGGAAGCCCCAGCTGTTCGCTGCACATCAATTTGGCTCCATGCGACTTCTCTTGGCAACCAGCACTGCGTAATGACCCTCGGGAAGGTGGAGAGCAAGTGAGCCGAGATCGCCCTACCACTCGCTTAGACATCTTTGACCATATCAATAAAATTTATTTGGAGCAGGCACACAGTTGAACGGGGTTCAAGAGGCGGTGGGAATCCTAGAGATTTTGAACCCCGTTTAACATATGTATAGTATATTTTTAAGTCCTGTTTAGACTATATTTT